>NW_015374087.1:29766-38182 GCF_001272555.1 Dufourea novaeangliae | reverse complement strand
CGGCATTCTGGCGAATAGCTGTGATGTTTTCTGTTGAACGACCTAAACGAACACTATCGATGTTTTGACATCAATAATCGACTCCGTCTCCTCGAATTTTTCGATTATTCTCTTCACAGTTGATGCACTTGGAATATTTTGTCTACCAAAGATTGGATGCAATTTGCGAATCGGGCATTCAAACTTTTACCATTTTTTAAATAATGTTTAACAATAAGAATGCGTTGTTGTGTCGAATAGCGATCCATTTTTAATAATGGCGGACTGTCTACTATCGAACTGTCATAATGGTTTGACTGTCAAAGCACAGCAGCAGAAATGGAGCCAAATTTAAATTTTCCGCTCTTGTTGGGACACTTTACATAAATCCTTATAACTATGATATTTATGAATATGTCGTGAAAATAAAAATTGTTGTATTCAATTTAATTGTACAATAAAATGTTCTCAAAGTTTCAAAAAGCTTGGTTTAATAATTTCTACATAAGAAATTCCCAAAAATTCGTACAGGTTTAACCCGTTTATAGCAGGCTCCCCTTTTAATAGTGTACACCTCCGTGCCTGCTAATTAACCGAAGAATAATTCAACGTCATTTTTTCCGTTCACAGTTTTGGGCTGCTTACGTACCATGCGAGTCTCAACATCTCAACGCGGTCCAGCTGACTCTGGAGCAGGTGGACCTCATTAAGAGACTCATAGAGAAGTACTCACAACACATGCAGTTCGCTGCATCTTCAAAGGGTGGGTATCTTTCACAATTACCTGAAACGAGGAACCAGCCGTTGCACCGGTCTCGACTGTGCGACACAGAAACCGTTTTTTTCTTTTCCTCCTTTTTTCTCCTTCTACGAACCTTTCTTTTTAATTCCTCTCCGCGCGAAACAACAATACGGGCCGAAAAGCTTCCATTAAGGGGAGGACTTCTTCGGGGCCAACTCCGAATCGATTGAAGCGCCGATGTAAACAATCAAGCGCTAGCGAAAACACATATTCGATAGCAGGGACGGCTTGATGAGACGACATCTAACGGCAGTACCTACAAATAAATTTTGTTCACTAATATTTCCTGCTGCTCAATGATTTTGCATCAGGTTCCTCTGCACGTCTTACTTTTCCAAGAGTTTTCCAACCTAGTGGCTCCCTGACTTTGCGCCGGATTCATCCACGAAACTTGACCTATCCGGCGGCTCCCTGATTTTGCATCAGATTCGTCCGCAAGTTACTTCATTCTTAGAGGCTCCCTGATTTCGCATCAGGTTCGTCCTCACTTTCAAGCATCCTAGCGGCTCTCTGATTTGACACGAGATTCGTCCGCTTGGGACAATATAATGGCTTATTGTAAAAACGAGGAAATATTTGATTCTGAAATCTGGTACACTTTTTCATCAGCATGGAGGCCATATTTTTCTAAAATTTCAAAACTCTATGTTCAAATCTCTCCGAGTATTAAGCAATTGAAAAAACAGTCTATTTCGACAGTTTTAATTCTTTTGCAACTGAACATCTGCACCGATTTTAGCGTACTATATCTAACTTTGTCGGTATTAAGAATACTTGCGTTTTTTGTTTGAACCTTTTTTCTCTAAAATCATTATATTTTCGTCTGCATGCGGAAAACATGTTTATCACACAGTTTCCAAATTTTCTCATACTGTTTCCTAACAATTCACGAGTCTCACACGTATACCTACATTTCATTTCTAATAACCTCTCGAACCATTTCATACAAACAAATAGCTGGTTAGAATTATTTTTTGTTAAAAGTCTAATTCGACTGGACCATTATTTAAGCTGGCAAAAGGTAGTCGAAGTTTACTTTAAAGCCTTCAAATAAAGATACAGATAAAAGATGAAAATTTTATTCGACACTACGGATAAAACGCTCCTTGGATGTAAAAGTATCTTTATTGGTTGAATAAATTCTCATCGAATAAATTTGTTCATTCAATGTTCTTCTTACGTCCTTTTTACGAAATATATACACCCGTATCAATGATGTCAATAAAAGATAAATAAACAATGTTTCTCGGGAATACCATTTCAAATACAGAGGCCTCGCGATTATTGACTCTTTGTTGATATGCGATTATTGTCCAGGCGTCATCCCCACCACTGGAGGGGGGAGGGGGGAAGGCTGTGGAACTCGGCAACCGCATACTTTGTTGCCACGGCGCGCCGAGACGGCTTCCCGTTCACGAGCCGATGACTGAACGTTGGGAGCCCACAAAAAGGTTACAATCGCCGGTGTCGGTGAGGTAATACTAATGCAATGATAAAACTTTTATATTTTTGGGTCTTTATTAATGAAACTTTTATGAATTACTAAATACGACCAAATTTGGGTCATATTTACTTATAATTTATCAGAATCGATAATGAACTAATTTGAACTATTAACACTTTCTACATGAGTAAATATAATCCAAATTATGTCATGTTTGGTATCATTTTAATCAGAAAAATCTCACCAATGTACTAGTAAAAGTTTCATTAACAACGAATAAAAAATAAAATAGTTTCATTGTTGCATTAGCATTGTCTCGCGCGCCGGGCAACAATGTATTTGCTTGATGAACTCGACGGATGGAGCGGGGGAATGTACGACGATTAGTCAAAGCGTTCAATCGTCAGTGACTGTCCAGAGAACTGCCGACGAATAAAATGTAGCAGCATCGCCTCGAATCACACGTATTTTTATTATTGGCCGAAACGGTACACACACAATCGGACTGTGTGGTCGGCTATAATGTAACCATTGGTCGGCGATAGCGTCGCAGGCGGGCCACGTAGCCGAGTCGAGTGGGAAAAAAAGCTTTCTCTCTCTTTTTCACTGGCTTGTCCTTTTCTACGTTCGGAGTATTACAAAGGCGAGTTGCCGAGGCTCGATCTTCGGGCAAAAAACGTATTCACGACGGTCAGAAGCGTATCACGTGGTCCACGATTACAGTCCCTGCACGGACCCGAGTTCGGGACAATAATCCCGAGGCTTCTGCATTTCGTATGTAATTCCATTAATTAAACAAAAATAAGCATTATTGCAATTATAGAAAGGTTTATCGTTGCACACATTAGTACGTATTGTTTAATTCTCGGATCTCTTCCCCTCGCGCCGTTCTTTTCCTACGTTCGGCGAGAATCGAAAGCTCGCCACCAGCCGTAGATATTCCATCGTTCTCCTGATAGGCAGAATTGTAATGAGAGACCTAACCCAGAGCCGTTAGGATGTTTGAAAGCGAGGACGAACCTGAAGCAAAATCAGCGAGTCCCTAGAAATGGAGTTACTTGCGGACGAACCTGATACGAAATCAGGAAGCCGCAGGAAGGTGAAATTCGTGAACGAACCCGATGCGAAATCCGGGAGTCACTAGGATGTGATATTGCAGACGAACAAGGCGCGCAACTGAGGAGCTGCGAGGAGGATGCAAAATCTGCACAGACGAACCTGATGTGAAATCAGGGAACTGTTAGGATGCGGACGAACCTGATGCGAAATTGGAGAGCCACTGGGTTGGAAATACTCTTAGATAAATGTAATGCACGGACGAACCTGATGCGAAATCAGGGAGCCGTTAGGAAATGTTAGTTAGTGCCTCGTAACCTTTGAATTTATAATTAATACAAGTCGAGCGGTAAAGTTGTATTAGTGTGGGAACTATACAAATTTATAAAATAACCGTATAATTAATCAGTCTTTGGTTACAAATGTGTTGTGTAGTGTTGTCGCGTAGTAGTATATAATAAGAAAATAGTAACTGTTACCAAAATAAATATGAGCTCGGTGTTAACGCACTGGCGATGCGAGGGTTGCGAGTGGATTTTATGGAATAATGCCAAAGTAATCATTCCACCCGAAATACAAATAAAATGTTCACGGTTTACTACAAGGTTAACTGGACTGGAAAGGGAACTTTAGCCCGACCTCACTAACGTAATGACCAACTCACAAGAACATGACGCGACGTGACTCTAAAGTCGACGGTACAGTTCTGATCCCCCGAGGGTTAAAATCAACGGGTTTATATAGGCCTAGAAATTGGTGGGGATGCTATGAAATTTCCATATAAGGAAATTTTTTATGGTTGAAGTTGCGTCACGCAGGTTCGTCCGCATTTTAACAGCTCCCTGATTTCGCATCAGGTTCGCCTGTACAGATTTCCCACCCGCCTCGCAGCTCCTCAGCTACGCGATGAGTTCGTCTGCAAAATCACATCCTAGTGTCTCCCCGATTTCGCATCGGGTTCGTTCACGAGTTTCGCTTCCCTGCGGCTCCTCGAGTTCGCATCAGGTTCGTCCGCAAGTGATTCCATTTCTAGACTCCCTGATTTTGCATTAGGTTCGTCCTCGTTTTCAAACATCGTAGCGGTTCTCTGGCTCCGCGTCAGATTCGCCCGCGCACCTTACTAATAAACTGATACCATATTCTTTAGAAAACCTACACTCGCTGGCCTCTCGCGTTGCTATAGCCCGGATTCGTAACAATTCTATAATTTCATTTTGTAATATGTCAATAAAATAAAAGCTTCGAAGATATTAATTTAAGAAGTATTTTTTTAAAAATGGGAGATGTATTTATTCCTTTTTAATATTTAAACATTATATTACACTAATACATATTCTCTTATATACAGGGTGTCCCAAAAATGTCCTCCGACCCGGAAATGGGGCACTCGGGGGGTGAATTGGAACAACTTTTTCCTTAGCAACAATGTAATCTGAAGCTCCGTTACCGAGATATTAACGAAAAACCGCGACCAATCAGAGCGCGAGTTTTCCAGCCGAGTTCCCGCGCTAGCGGTGGCTACGCGCTACGCTTGTACTACGAAGCTCCAAACAAGTAGGTCAGCATGCATCGCAAGGAAACTGTGTATAATAGCAAATAAACAAGACGTAACAAATACAATCATACTTTTTATCATCTGCAGTTTGTTATTTAAAGAGATTAATGATTGAAACGTAAATGTAAGAAAATTATGTATAACGTAAAAAGACGAATGCACATTTACTTTTTTGTAAATTCCTTTTTACAAATTTGTAAATTTCCTTTTCAAATCACGTGTGAACGAAAAGGTAATGTAACAGAGAATGAACGAGAAATGATCGTAATTCGGTATTGGTATAAAAATTCGTAGTTAAATAACGGTCAACAATGTTACTGATAATGAATAAGTTTCTTCAAAAAGCCCGAAGAAAAAGTTAGGTACAGAAACTTGCAGAATTATCGCCGGAAATAAGCCATAGCTTGCGTTAAATTAAGAAAATAATATTGATAACTCGCAGCGTCAACTGACACGTGTCTGTAAATTTTTTTCCCTGCTCCTCGAGATAGGCAATGTACATTGTACTTTCCAACTCGAAGCAAGGGATACGTTGGTGGTCCTCTTCATTTCGGACATTTTTAAGCCGATGCACGTGATGTCTGTTTTCTATCTCGAAGGAGTAGGTGCCTTGGCAATAACTTAACGGGCTACGGCGCCTTGGAGAAACTGCGCGACGGGCCTTTCCTTCCACTTCTGCAAAGCACGTGTTATCCTAGAACCGTTGGTTTCTTTTTACCTAAATCTTGTCGTGGTGAGAGAGAACTCACAATGTAACGATGGGAAACTACTTGGGGGTAGAGGAAGCCCGTGCGGAAAAATTCTGTCAGTCGGTTAGCAATCGGGCGACAGAGATGTTCAGTTCACGGGAGTATTACGCAATGTTATGGTGGTACGTACAGAATAACAGATATGCGGGTGTTGCTGTGCAAGTGTTTGGTTACGTAAAACATCGGAAAAAATGAAAACAATCGGCCCTTTCTGAGGCCACGAATTTTCCTAACGTAGTAACAACACGTTGGATTAAAAATACATTAAGTCATTGTGTCGGGTGATCAGTGTTAGTGGTCCTGCAGTGAAGTGAGCACGTATTCGGTGGAATAACCAGGACGCACTTGAAGTTACAACCCTTAACTTCGGCTGGTTAGGTATACCTGCGATCACCTGCGAACTGGGCGATACCCTGCCATAAACCATTTCGGCTGTCCATGACCAAGATCGGTTCAGTGACCTAGTGACACAGGTTTGCAAACTGCAGGTGCATTTCCGAAAGGGTGAGTTCTAATCAATTTATTGTTGATTATTATTTTCTTAATTTAACGAAAGCTATGGCTTATTTCCGGCGATAATTCTGCAAGTTTCTGTACCTAACTTTTTCTTCGGGCTTTTTGAAGAAACTTATTCATTATCAGTAACATTGTCGACCGTTATTAAACTACGAATTTTTATACCAATACCGAGTTACGATCACTTCTCTTTCATTCTCTGTTACATTACCTTTTCGTTCACACGTGATTTGAAAAGGAAATTTACAAATTCGTAAAAAGAATTTACAAAAAAGTAAATGTGCATTCGTCTTTTTACGTTACATATAATTTGCCTACATTTACGTTTCATTCATTAATCTCTTTAAATAACAAACGGCAGGTGGTAAAAAGTATGATTGTATTTGTTACGTCTTTTTTATTTGCTATTATACGCAGTTTCCTGCGATGCATGCTGACCTACTTGTTTGGAGCTTCGTAGTACAAGCGTAGCGCGTAGCCACCGTTAGCGCGGGATGTCGGCTGGCAAACGCACGCTGTGATTGGTCGCGGTTTTTCGTTAATATCTCGGTAACGAAGCCTCAGATTACATTGTTGCTAAGGAAAAAGTTGCGCCATTTCCGGGTCAGAGGATATTTTTGGGACACCCTGTATACACAAATTATTCTTACAATTAGATGTTACCTTTATTCTAACTATTGCAGTACATAAATATGAAAACATGTACTTATTTGTCTTCAGATACAGAATAGCAACGATCCATTCGACATAGCTTATGCGTGGACCAGCTTAACAAAGAAATTAATAAAAATAATAAAAGTAACATTTAATTGTAAAAATAATTTGTGTATATATAAGAAAAAGATGTATTTGTGTTGTTATATCCCGTTAGGAATATTACCTCTTTTCCTTGCACATTTTTACTATATTACTACGCAACACGAAGACCGAGCGAAATTCGTCAAATCAGCGATACGTCAAGCTACGCGCGTAGTCGAGAATCCTCGTAATGTAGGCCGACGAGACGTTGACCGACGGGACGTACGGATCAGCAATATCGAAACTCGGCCACGACGACTCGAGGATTCCCTGACGAACAATAGCTTGTTGCTACCCCGTATCTTCCACGTCCTTCAATAAAGGAAGGGGGAAAAACACTATAAAAGCAATTGTCCAAACCGGGCAAACTCTCGTTCTTCTCCTGATTGTAATTCGTTCTTGTCAGACGGTGCTTCGTCTGCGCTTCTTCACGCGTAACGGCGAGCTGAGCGACAGCGGTCACTCAGCTGTTCAGTATCGGGTTCCGTGACGTTTCCTATTCAGTGCGACGCGACTTTGCGATTACGCGCGGCCTAACAGGCGAGTTCGATAAGACACCGGACCGCGAAGTGTGACGTCCGAGACGGTGATAACGTATCCCGCAGTGCCCGACCCCTGCATCACGGCTCCGAGCGCCAGCAAGTATTCCGCCCCTTCAAGGACCCGAAACCCCGACTGAACCAGCCGCAAGCGTTAATCATTCATCATCATTGGTATGTTAAGACTTCATTGTATATTTTATTTTATTCATTGTTAGAATATATCTTGTTGTTGTTATAAACGAGAGTGATTTCCTATCCCTCCCGTTCCATATCCTAATTCTGTATATCATCGGTAAGTTTAGACAGGGCGTGCTTTAGCACCTTAAAAGAGCCAGGACCCGAAAATATAAATAAAGTAACGACCGCAACGCGGGACGTAACAGTGTAATATAAAATTTAAAGATTAAACAGGAATAAATACATCTCCCATTTTTGTAAAATGCTTCTTAAATTAATATTTTCGAACCTTTCATTTTACTGGCAAATTACAAACCAAACTTACACAATAATTAAAAATAAAAAGTAAAACCGTCGCATCGGGATTCCAACGTGGTTTTGGACGGAGTCTTCATCATGAGGACGTTAGAGAATTCATGCTGCTCTCGATTATTAGCGTTTAGATTGCTTGGAATTTGGGATTTTTGACCTGGCTTGGACCACTCGGCCGTTGCGTCGTAAACGCGTGACGTAGGACTTTTGCCGAGAACACCCGAAGCAGAGCGCCACGGACAGAGGTAGAAAACGCTTGTGTTGATGAGTCGCCGAGTAGGACGTAGTGGGGGCAGAATATTCTTGTGTTGAATACCCACGGGCAGTGATGCCAGAATCGTGGGTAAACCGCGCGAGCGCTTACCCTCTCCATGCCTCCCGTGGGTATTTTACACAAGCATATTCTAGCCTGTCCGTGAGCTCTGCCCCCACTACGTCCTACTCGGCGACTCACCAACACAAGCGTTTTCTACCTCTGTCCGTGTG
>NW_015374087.1:0-28390 GCF_001272555.1 Dufourea novaeangliae | reverse complement strand
CATCTAATTGTAAGAATAATTTGTCAATAGTATATATAAGAGAATATGTATTTGTGTAATATAAAATTTAAATATTAAAGAGTAATAAATACATCTCCCATTTTTGTAAAATGCTTCTTAAATTAATATTTTTGAACCTTTTATTTTACTGGCAAATTACAAATTAAAATTACACAATAATTAAGAATAAAAAGTAAAAGCGTCGCATCGGGATTCGAACGGGGTTATGGACGGGGTCCCTCGTCATGAGGGCGTAGAGAATTCATGCTGCTCTTGACTCTCGGCGTTTAGATTGCTTGGGATACGGGATTTTGACCTGGCTTGGGCCACTCGGCTGTCGCGTCGTAAACGCGTGACGTAGGCTTTTGCCGAGAACACCCGAAGCAGAGCGCACACGGACAGAGGTAGAAAACGCTTGTGTTGGTGAGTCGCCGAGTAGGACGTAATGGGGGCAGAGCTCACGGACATGCTAGAATATGCTTGTGTAAAATACCCACGGGAGGCATGAAGAGCGTATGCGCTCACACGGAAATCCCACGTTCTGGCTTCAGTGCGAGGAGGGCGTAGTGGGGGCAGAACTCACGGCAGGCTAGAATATGTTTGTGTAGAATACCCACGGAAGGCATGGAGAGGGTATGCGCTCGCGTGAAAATCCCACAATTCTAGCATCAGTGGTCGACAGTGATGCCAGAATCGTGGTACTGTTTACCCCCACCACTCTCCCACTATGACGTCCCGGCTACCCCCACTTTACGTCCACCGTGATGGCACACACAAGCATATCCAAGCCCTGTCCGTGTGCGCTGGCCGTTCAAGAGACGGTGAGCTATATTTAGAAAAGAGTGGGGGTAAACCGTACCACGATTCTACCATCCTGCTGCCTTGGAAATCCTGTTCGAATATCTGCGGCGAAAATTCACGTTCTCGACGCGATGCCCCGCAACCTAAGCGCGTGAGCAACAGTCAAGAGACACTGTTCGAATCCCAATGCGGCGGTTTTACTTTTTATTTTTAATTATTTTATAATTTCACTTTGTAACCTCTAAGTAACATAAAAAAGTTAAAAAATATTAATTCGGGAAGCATTTAAAAAGAAGAAAATAAATGTTTTCCACTTCAATATCTACATTTTTTATTATATACATACATATTATGTTGTATACACATAAATTATTTTTACAATTAGATGTTATCCTTACAACCCTACTCATTACTACTCTGAACATTCGTACAAAAATCTATTAGATTAAAATATTACGTCATAAGTGTATCTTCAGTCTTTTAAAATTTGTTGGCTTTACTTGCCACCTCTAAGTTAAGTTTGAATGAAAAGTTAAAAAATATTAATTCGGGAAGCATTTTTAAAATTCATTTTTTTTTTGTTAATGATACATTTCGCCGCTAACGAGAACCGCTGCAGCTGGTCCACGTATATACGATGCCGAATGGTCTTTTGCTTTTCTTCATATGAAAAGAAAAAAACACAATTGAAATAGTAATTTTCATAACATAAGATAAAATATTAAGATTGATATGAACTTATCTTTTTTTTGTTGAATTATTCTGTAATTTCGCTTCCTCACTTTTGAGTAGAAGGGAGTCAGTCAGAAACAAACTACATAACAACAAAGAATGGATGGGACACCAAGTGGGATTTAAACCGACCAAGTCAGATGACGTCACGGGGCCTCGGCGTGAGGCGATGGTATCGTTCGGATTACAATGTAATACACAGAACGAATCACCCATGAATAAAAATTTAAATTTTTACTCCTTTCAGTGTAATTTCTTAAAAATGTTATGAATAAATGTAGGAGACTCTCCTGATGAAAAAAAGTCCAAACCCGACATAAATCAGACTATATTTAATAACATACATTTCGTATCGCGACATTAAGGGAAAGGTGGGATAATTGGTCACAATTTTGCTTTTTCGTTGAAATAAAAATAATTGTTTATTTTATTTATATCTCATCATTTGCAAAGATTGTTAGTATTGTGGCAGTATTCTAACTTGCAAGCATTCGATAATGAAAAACTACTTTTAAGTATTGAACTTGGTTCCATTCGTGCATTGTTTTACTATGCTGATATAGTATTGGATGTTCCATTTATTCCTTGAAACAAAATTTACTTTGCTGCTGATGATAGCTTGTGAAATGTGATTACAAGCATCTTAGATTTGATTGTATACGTAATTATTTATTTATGTAATTGTGTAATTGCAATTTTGTATTTTAACCACAGTTAAATAAAATATTTGGAATTATTCATTAATACTGTTTTGAATAATGTTCAATCTGTATACATAAAAGAAGAAGGGGATGCAGCAAAACAATTTTTATTCATACGTTATGTCGCGATACAAATTCTATCTTCTTAAAGAGACTCTGATTTATGCCATGTTTGAACTTATTTTCATCAGGAGAATCTCCTACATATATTTATAACATTTTAAAGAAAGTACACAGTAAAAGATACGCGTCGCCGAATACATTATTGTTCCATTATGTCAAAAGAGTCTTTTGAAAAGAGGTACTTTAGGAATTTCAGAGGTTTTGAAACGGATCATTATTCGCAGTATACTGCTTTTTCGAGCGCCTAAAGCACTTCTTTCAAAACCTCTGAAATTCCTAATTATCTCTTTTGACATAATGAAACAATAACGTATTCGGCAACGCGTATGATTGCCCTTGCCGTTGAAACAGCTTTTAGAAATTGATTACTATCGAAATTTCCAAACTATTGCAGTTAAATCTAATAGATTTTTGTACGAATGTTCAGAGTAGTAATGAGTAGGGTTGTAAGGATAACATCTAATTGTAAAAATAATTTATGTGTATACAATATAATATGTATGTATATAATAAAAAATGTAGATATTGAAGTGGAAAACTTTTATTTTCTTCTTTTTAAATGCTTCCCGAATTAATATTTGTTAACTTTTTTATGTTACTTAGAGGTTACAAAGTGAAATTATAAAATAATTAAAAATAAAAAGTAAAACCTCCGCATTGGGATACGAACAGGGTCTCTTGACTGTTGCTCACGCGCTTAGGTTGCGGGCATCGCGTCGAGAACGTGTATTTTCGCCGCAGTGATATTCGAACAGGATTTCCAAGGCAGCAGGATGGTAGAATCGTGGTACGGTTTACCCCCACTCTTTTCTAAATATAGCTCACCGTCTCTCGAACGGCCAGCGCACACGGACAGGGCTTGGATAAGCTTGTGTGTGCCATCACGGTGGACGTAAAGTGGGGGTAGCCGGGACGTCATAGTGGGAGACGATGGTACGTCGGAGTGGGAGAGTGGTGGGGGTAAACAGTACCACGATTCTGGCATCACTGACTGGTGGTCGAGTAGACTACTGACTTCTACCGCCATATTGTCTACCGCGTTATCGAGAACGTTCGAAACGCGTAATGTTTGTGTTCCTCAGGAAGTATATTGTACCGAGCGTAAGTGAACTGTATGTTCCGATATCTTTTGTGTGTCAAGGTCGTCCTCGAATCGTAGATTGCTTTTCGCGTGAACGAAAGTTATTATACGCTCACGTGTGTCTCGTTCGAGGTTAGGTTGCCACGTGTCGCGTGTGCTTCGCGTTAGTCGTTGAGACGCCGCTCGGGCAGTTTATGATTGTACTGTGTTCCGTTTCAACGAACGACTGATATCCGTTAATAAATTTTTACTATATTGTCATTCGTACATATCGTGTCGATTTGTTGTTCCCTTTCCCCTTTCCCTTATCGGCCAGCGTCCACCACACGCAGTGGTTCGAGCGCACTCCACGTAAAAGTTTCCGATTTCAGGGAACTACGTTCGACACCGTGATGACGCATAGCATACACACACCTGTGACTGCATATAGGGATACATACATACATTATTGACCCGGTTTCGCTAGGAGGGAATGGAATACTGAAATGGTACTGGCGCTTCTGACTCCCCCGAAGCGTCGTTAATGAAGAATTAAATTACCTGTTCCTTAATTTTCGAATTAATCCATTCAGTGACTTCTCTTATAAAGATTCTAAAGTTACGGTATACACACGTGACAGCGCTTAGAGAGAGCAAAATGGGGAGAGCCCACCATCCTAACGATTCCGTGCTGCCCGAATTGATCTTGCGCGTTTCATCTGACGAATCCGGGAAAATTCAGGTTTTCTATATAACAAATAACGTACAGCGATGACTTCTTTTTAACGTGGGGTACCTCGAAGAGATATTAACGAATATCGTCACTAATTTTTTAAAAAAGTTAGTTAAAGCCCGAACTTTACTTTCATTTTCGTATGTTTCAAGTTGATTCATTTTATTTATTTATTTAGTATGTAAACGGGCATTCCCCTTTTGTACAGTATTTATAAACATTGTTATATGTCGAGCTTCGTGCACAGAAGTGTAAATACGAGGTCCGCTAGTATATGGTACGGAGAACCATTCAATCAGTATGTTGAAGGACGTGTATACAAATATTTATGGTACGGTTATTGAAAAGCCGAGAAATTATGACACAGTCGACACGCGTATGTAACGTACGGCCAAACGTAACGTGTTGCGACATTTTGTTTATTAAGCATAGATGATGTTTAAGTTACAAAACGGAGACAATTCTGAAAACACATTTTTCAAATTGAAAGAACTAAACTTGTTTTATACAACTTATATTTATAAGTCCCATGTATATTTAACACTGAATAATTATATTATTAAGACATATAATCTTTTATGATCGAAGACTTCCAGTAAGCTACCGAATAAATTTTAGCACGAATAAACGCGCTGTCGAACGTCGAGCGTCAAAGATCAAAGATCAGCGACTGTCCATCGGCATACAATGTAAGCAGATAAAGAAGTCAAACATAAGTAAAAATTACACTTTTTTAATATATTTTTATGGAAGTGTCACGAATGAGTTGAAAAGATTCGCCTAATGAAAATGAGTCCAAACTCGAGTGTAATCGAACAATTTGTATTCATATGTAATGTTGCGATAAAAATGATATATTGTTGTTATAGGTGAATTAATAAACAGTGACACACTTTGTTGAGTTAAATTCACATATACAGGGTTTCAAAGTTCACTTTATTTCTTGAAAATGCTCTGTGCGTAATATCAAGTTGGAGATTCAATACCAGCAAAAATTTTCGTAAGACCGCAAAGTTTACGTAACAATCTTTATCAACATGACTGATTCTGCGTATGGAATTGTAATCGCCTATTCTGTCCGTGATTCAGTATTGAAGTTCGTTAATTATTAGATTTACCGCTAATAAAAGTCGGTGCTTTTTTACTCAAAATTTAACGCTCTTCGATATTTTGGCATAAAAAATATAGCATTTCATTTGAAGAAAAAGTTGACCTTCAAATCTCCGAAACGCTTCGACTTACAAAAAAAATATACATATGTACATTCTGTGTAAGAAGTACCCGGAATTATTAAATAAAATACAAAAAATTGATTTATTCATTAAAATTTATTTTGTCGCCTTCAAAGTAGGCCCCATCGAGTGCAATACAACTATGCCAGCGGTTGACCCAATCCTTCATACATTGTTCGTAGGCTGATTGACGTATGGCCTTCAGCTCCTTCAGCGAATTTTCTTTTATGGCCTCAATTGACTCAAAACGCCTTCTTCGAAGTGGTAATTTTAGCTTTGAAAACAGGAAAAAGTCACACGGTGCCATATCAGGCGAGTACGGTGCTTGGTCGATAACATTCGTTGAGTTTTTAACCAAAAACTCTTGCACAACGATGCTGTTTTTGGAGAAAATTGAGCTCTTTCGGTACCAGTCGTGCGGCGACCCGTTTCATGCCCAAAATATCAGTCATAATGTTATGAACGGACTTAAAAGATATGTTGACCTCTTCAGCCAACTCTCTAAGACTCATACGACGATTTTCGAGCACCAGCTTCTTGATTTTGTCGATGTTTTCGTCGTTCGTACACGTCGCAGGTCGACCAGAACGAGGCAAATCAACTACCACTTCTCGGCCCTCTTTGAATGTTTTATACCATTCATATGCCTGTGTTTTTGACATGCACGATACGAACATTTTCAGTGATTCGGCACACGAAATTTCGTTTGAAAGACAAAATTTAAGGCAAACTCTTTGTTCAACTAAGTTGTCCATTGTAAAAATCGCAGAATACTCAAAAGTATGGTTAACAAAAACAGCTGCTGTCAACACACTGAGTGACAGATCGCGCTCAAATTCCCACGTGGTACTCGGTACAGTGCTAACAACTTACAGAAAAAAAATTGTGGCGATATCTTTTACGAACATCTTTCAAATGATAAATTCCGGGTACTTTTTACACAGAATGTATTACATAGTGCATCCCTCCAAACCATACAACTTTTTTATAAAAAGTTCTATAAATACTTTAGAACAGAGCTACATAATTTCTGCTTCCGGTGTCAGTATTCCGCTCCCGGGGTACCCCCACTACGCGGCTCAGGCTGCCTCGCGCGCTACCTACGGAACGTCGCATGTTACGGCGCTACGGCCCGTACGGGGAGAAGTCTTATCGCTGACTGCGTAGCATGCGACGATCTGTATGTAGCGGACGAGAGACCTTGAACCACGTAGTGGGGGTACCCCCGGAGTGGAGCACCGACTCCGGGAGCAGAAGTTATGCAGCCCTGTTTTAGAAGTGATTGAGGGTGATCAAGTAGCGTGGACCACGCTGTATACGAGGGTAATCCCAAAAGTAAGGTCTCCAAAGCGCTGAGGACGCCGCGAGACTAATCGTGCAACTGTTGGAAACATTGTTGTGTTTGTTACTTCCGCCACTCCGCAACAAGCCTATGCACACCTCGCTGGGACACTCTGTGTTCACTTGGCAGCCGTTTGTAATGGAGCTCCCGTTTAGCGCTACCGACAAGTGCGAAGTTCGCGCAGTTATTCGGTTTTTGAACGCAAAAGGAGTGAAACCTATTGAAATTCATCGCCAATTGAAAGAAGTGTATGGCGAGTCGTGCATGAATGTCAAAAACGTCCGCAAGTGGTGTAGGGAGTTTGCAGCTGGTCGAACTGAAGTTCACGACGAAGAAAGAAGCGGCAGACCGTCATTTTCCGACGAGACAGCCGCGAAGGTTGAGCAAACCATGCGTGAAGATCGGCGGATCACTCTGGATGATGTCTGCATTTTGGTTCCCGAGGTTTCCCGAAGCACCATTCACAGGATTTTGACGGAAAAGTTGCAATATCGGAAGGTGTGCGCAAGATGGGTCCCGCGAATGCTCACAGAAGACCACCAACGGCAACGAGTTGAATCTTCCTGCGAATTTTTTCGCCGCTATGCAGACGAAAAGGACAACTTTTTGGATTCGATTGTCACGGGTGACGAAACCTGGGCGTTCCACTACACACCTGAGACCAAACAACAATCACGTCAGTGGCGGCGTTCCTCTTCTCCCAAGCCGCGAAAATTCAAACAATCACCGTCTGCCGGTAAAGTCATGGCAACTGTGTTTTGGGATCGAAAGGGGGTATTGTTGGTGGACTTCATGTCTTCTGGGACCACAATAAACGCTGACAGGTATTGTGAGACTCTGAAAAAACTCAGACGGGCGATTCAGAACCGGAGAAGAGGAATGTTGATCAAGGGCGTAAGCATTCTTCACGACAATGCTCGTCCCCACGTCGCCTATACGACCGTCGCTCTCCTGCAACAGTTTGGATGGGACATCATCACCCACCCACCCTATAGTCCGGACTTGGCACCCAGTGACTACCACCTGTTTCCTAAGCTGAAAGAACATTTGGCCGGAACGCGCTTCAACAACGACGACGAGGTGAAAGATGAGGTTCAACGCTTCCTCAACGGCATGGCGGCGAGCTGGTATGACATGGGCACACAAAAACTGCTGCAGCGCCTACAAAAATGCATCGACAGAAATGGCGATTATATCGAAAAATAGATAAATGTTCAAGCTTTAAAATGATGTAAACATTATTGAAAATAAACATTTCTTTGTATTTATAAAAAAATAGGAGACCTTACTTTTGGGATTGCCCTCGTACTTAACTCCGGTTTTTCATTTATTACATATGTTAAATCGTAATTCTTCGTCTTGTTTAAGTACCTTAATGTGTGTTTTGTCTAACGCCAATGCGATTGATTCTTCTGGATTGATATTATATTGAGATAGCTTTGTTACCGCGTACATCCGGCCTTGTATGTAGCACCAAATACATGAGTGACCCAATAAATTTTCTGTAAGGTATTTTGGCCATTCGTTCCTTCTTATTCTGTGATTTGGGGCTATATTCCTTGGAAATCTTTATCCCCGCTTCCAATGGAGTTGCTGCTCCACAACCAATCCTTAGCCATATTATATTCCTTTAGAAGGGCTTCTATACATATATGCCTTCTGTGAAAAACGCACGTTTCTGTCATTATTCCAATCTACTTTTACACCTAAGGCATGATTAATTTCGCCCAAATCTTTGCCTTCGTACGCTTTAGTGAGGCTTTCAATCAACCTTATATATAAATCATATTACTACAATTGTTCAGTAACCGTTAATATATACACAGCCCGAAGATTTTAATCTCTTAAACCCTTGTTTGATTAGGAATTCGTCTAGTTCCTTGTTCCAATTCCTGCCTGTCTGTTTCAACCCGTATAATGGCCTAAGTAATCTGTCGACTGATCCTTTTTCGCCTCTATAAATCTGAGGTAACATTATGTATATTTCCTCTTCTAAATATCTATACAGATAAGCACATTTAATGTCTAACGTTTTGTATACCATCGGAAATCTATTGTGATTGCTATCATCAGTCTGATTATTGAAAAACTGGTCACCGGCGAGTTCGTTTCATCATAGCCTGTTCCTTTCATTTGTGAGAATCCTTGGGTTACAGTCTCGCTTTATACCTGCAAATTTTTCCATTTGCATCTCATTTTAGCTTGAAACCCCATCTGCATCCTATACATTTTCTTCCTTCCGGTAGTTTGATAACTTTCCATGTATTTCTTCTAGATATGCTGTCTAATTCCATTGAATTGCCTGTCGCTTCCTTGACACTTTTCAGTTCAGTAATCTCTAGTAAATTCGCTTCTAAATCGCTTTCTACTGTCAAACTTTTATCGTTTTTATTGTCAGCCTCTTGACGCTTTGGTTTCCCTTTGAGCCCGTATGTGCTCCTTTCTTCCCTCACTGCGTTGCTATCTTGTTGCTCCTCCGACTCGCTTCTCGAGCTTACTCCATGACTTACAGTTTCTTCTGGCTCACTGTGCGGTGTACTTATTTCGTGATCAATCGAGGTATTTTTTATTTCGGGCTCACTGTCATCTGACCATTCATTATATTTCCAAGCGTGAACATCTTTTCCATGAACCCACTCAAATCCTATCCTGTCCTCCGCAAACTTTACGTGTTTCATGGTTATCACGTAATTTTTCTGTGGACAGCACAATCAATAACCTCTCGTTTGGGATGCATAACCGACGATTCTACTGCCCAATCATCGAGTTTTCTTCTATGTTGTTCCGATATGCGGGCATACGCCAAGTGTCCATATTTAAGCGATGAACGCTCGACGTGCATCCGGTCCACACGGCTAGTGGTATTTCGTCATTACTCGCTGCATGACCTACCCGATTCTTGATGTAAGCTGCCCTCGTTACAGCTTCTGCCCAAAATCTCTGTGGCAGGTGCGCTGACTTTAGCATTGATCTGGTTAACTCCATGAGAGTCCTGTTTATTCTTTCGGCCACGCCGTTCATTTGTGGCGTACCAACGTTTGACCTCTCGTGCTTGATCTCCTAACTGTTAAAGAATACGTTTAATTCTTTATTACAAAACTCTAATCCATTATGAGTACGGAATTTTTTGACCCTTTTTCTCTTTCACGTTCCACTCTAGTAATACATATGTTATATCCCGTTAGGAATATTACCTCTTTTCCTTGCACATTTTTACTACATTACTACGCAACACGAAGACCGAGCGAAAATCGTCAAATCAGCGACACGTCAAGCTACGCGCGTAGTCGAGAATCCTCGTAATGTAGGCCAACGAGACGTTGACCGACGGGACGTACGGATCAGCAATATCGAAACACGGCCACGACGACTCGAGGATTCCCTGACGAACAATAGCTTGTTGCTACCCCGTATCTTCCACGTTCTTCAATAAAGGAAGGGGGAAAAACACTATAAAAGCAATTGTCCAAACCGGGCAACGTTTTTCTCTTCTCCTGATTGTAATTCGTTCTTGTCAGACGGTGCTTCGTCTGCGTTTCTTCACGCGTAACGGCGAGCTGAGCGACAGCGGTCACTCAGCTGTTCAGTATCGGGTTCCGTGACGTTTCCTATTCAGTGCGACGCGACTTTGCGATTACGCGCGGCCTAACAGGCGAGTTCGATAAGACACCGGACCGCGAAGTGTGACGTCCGAGACGGTGATAACGTATCCCGCAGTGCCCGACCCCTGCATCACGGCTCCGAGCGCCAGCAAGTATTCCGCCCCTTCAAGGACCCGAAACCCCGACTGAACCAGCCGCAAGCGTTAATCATTCATCATCATTGGTATGTTAAGACTTCATTGTATATTTTATTTTATTCATTGTTAGAATATATCTTGTTGTTGTTATAAACGAGAGTGATTTCCTATCCCTCCCGTTCCATATCCTAATTCTGTATATCATCGGTAAGTTTAGACAGGGCGTGCTTTAGCACCTTAAAAGAGCCAGGACCCGAAAATAGAAATAAAGTAACGACCGCAACGCGGGACGTAACACATATATTCTTTTATACATCTTTGGATCTCGTCTTTGGAACAACGGTAATATGTCTGGAAAAGTCATCAGTGAACTTTACAAAATATCTGCTTCCACTGATCGATTTCTCCGGCAATAGTCCACACACATCTGAACGTATTAACTCGCATAACTCTTTAGTCGGTTTGACAGTCATCCTTCTACTCGCAACTCTTGTTGCTTTTTCTACGTTATATGCGCTACACGTGTATCTACTTATTTCTGCATCGTTCAATCCTACGATGCGGTTCGATTCCATTAATTTCTTTACTACATCATTAATTACGTGACAAAATCGACGGTGCCACACTTGGTCCATTTCCATGCTGACGGTGTGTGATACTGATGAGAGTCTGGTATTTTTGCATACTTCAGCCTTGACGTTGCACAAGTTGTTCTTCGTACATGCTACACAGATAGTATCTTTTGTCCTCACATTCCTTACTTTTATTTTTCCATCTTTTATTAACATCTTCTTTCCCTTCTCTTCAATTTGAGACACTGACTGCAAAGGATACAGCAGGATCAGGAGATCAAAAGTGCCCTTAAACCGATTATGACTTGTAATATACCATTCGATAGCTTGTTAAGAAGAAATAGTCTGTGTCAAGTTTCAACCCTATATCTCGATTAGGAGAGTAGTAATAGGGAAAATTCGGATGACTGGTTTTTCCACTATTTTCCCTCTTTGATGACGCGAAAAAATTCTTTAAAAAATCTGATAAATAGTATTTATCGGGGCGCGTGTAGGAGATTTTTTTACGATTTTTTAGTTAGGTATCCTAGTTGTGAAAAATCAAAAATGATGAAAAATATTCTTTTCTGATTAAAGTTTTAACGGCACCACATTTATCCTTTCACTATAGCAACATATTATCATAAGTAGTGTCCTCAATTTGTTTGAGATTTTTTGGTAGGGTACGCCGTAGTTCAAAAAGCAAAAACCAATTTTTTCGTGAAAAAGTAACATACTTTGAATTTTTGTATTTCCTTTATGAAATAAGTACACTGGGCGTCAAAATAAAAGAACCACAAAAATTTGCCGAAAATACTGGTCATTTTCAAATGACTATATATCCGCGAAAAATAGTTATAAAAAATATTTTAAACGACCATTTTATAGCCTGAAGTTTCTAGTTTTTGAATCAAGAATTCAAAAATTATTTTCACGTAGGTTGTTCCTTTTTTTTAGATGAAGCGCAGCAAGCAAATGTTAAAAAATCTTGGTCAACTTCGAGAGGATGCTTGGGCCAAATAACATTTTTTCTTGTAATCTCAATGAAACACTTTTAGGGAGCAAACTTTTCTCTTTAATTTCGTTTTTTTTAATTTTGTTGTACAAGTTTTATTGGCCGAGTTATT
Source organism: Dufourea novaeangliae (assembly GCF_001272555.1). Classification (NCBI taxonomy): domain Eukaryota; kingdom Metazoa; phylum Arthropoda; class Insecta; order Hymenoptera; family Halictidae; genus Dufourea; species Dufourea novaeangliae. The sequence goes on along the minus strand of NW_015374087.1, from coordinate 16,249 downwards.
CGTCATCATATAAGAAAAGGTACGTTCCACTTTGAGCGCCTGTAACTTGCGAACACATGATCGTATAGAAAATTCCGAAAGTGTTTTGGAAAGCTGAGAGATTTCTCTTTACAGATCTTCAGTTGCCAATTTGTTGACATTTTTTTCGTCGTATACAGTCAATTTCAAAATAAAGTAAAATATTGCATAATTACCATTTTTCACAAAACACAACGCGATTTCAACGAAAATTGTGGAATCTTTCAGGGTTTCACGTTTTTTTCAAATTAAAAGTACACGTAACCCCTGTGCCAAAGGTCGAACTGATTAGATTTTTTTACCCTATGCCCTCGATATTGAAACTTGCGATACGGTCTGAAAAATTGATCAATCACTTTTTTGCGGTACGTTTCCTCTTTAAAACGATTTCGCAGCGTTTGAATTGTTATGATCTGTTGTTTTTGGTTTCACTTTATTTTAGAAGAAAGAACAGATTTCAGAAATTTAGTTAACACATTTCTAGCCAATTTTTTCGCAATAACAAAAAGTGCACAATGCGAAGTGATGAGAGAGTGCAGATGCTGTGTACATCCGGCCCTTCCTTAGTTATTGCGATAGATGCAGTCTTTTTTTTACTGAACTCCTTCCTTTCCATTGCATCTCCTCGCTGTGTAATGAGATGAGTACCCTAGTATCTGCCAGCGAAACGTTAGTACTGCGTAATGTCGGTAAGTGACTACGGCGCCGCGACAATTCTAGCAGATGAGATTTGCGAGTCACGACTTGATAAGACGAGCCGCGAGGGTGGGTGGGTAGACTCATTTCAGCTCGTCTTGCAGTATTTGCATCACGGATTTGTTTTCTTGTTTTTAGCAAATCCATTTCCTCCTTCAGTTTCCTCCTTTCTTTATTCTTATCGAAATCTTTTTCTTATCACATTTTTCACACCTTTTCTCTATCTTTAAGCACTTTATTATGTCTAGATGTCATCTCTGTGATTACGAAATTGCTCGACTAGTAACACTTTTGCCAGAGGATCGCAGCTAACGACAGGTTGCTAATTTTCTTGGTTTAAGCCACTCAGTTGTGAGCCGTGCTTATGTTCGATTTAGAAAGACTGAGGGGTATGTCCGTAGATCAGGGCAAGGACGCAGATGCGCGATAAGTTCTTGAGACGACAGAGCAATTACGCGACGTGCTCTTCGGGAGCCCTTTGTTATCGCATGAACTATTGCGGAACAAATTTCGAACCGCAGGCAAAATCCGCCACGCATGATCTCTATCAGCACCATGAGGCGTCGATGGAGGGAGGCTGGCTCACGTTCGAGGCACCCAGTACGAGTCCCGTTGTTAACTGCTAGACATCGACGGCAGCGTTTAGCTTGTACTCGTCGTTACATACGATAGCCTCAGCGTCCATGGACAAATGTCATTTTTACCAAGGAGTCCCGATTCTGCCTCCGAGGTAGCGACCGACGGAATCAAGTTTGGTGTCGTTGTGGCGAACGTCACAATGTCAATCATACAAGGCCGATCACCGCGTTCCATGGTAGATCAGTTATGGTTAGGGCCGGAGTATCGCGATATTCATGTACACCGCTAGTTATTCTTCTACGTGGTGGTTTGGCCGCTATGCGGTACATGGACGAGATTTTGCGTCCCGTTGTGCTCCCTCTGCGTGAGCATATGGGCAACCGCTTTCTGCATATGCAGGACAATGCAAGGCCCCATGTCGCACACTATACGCAGCAATTTATTCAAGAAAATCAAATACGAGTTCTTGACCATCCACCAGTGAGCCCTGATTTAAATCCCATTGAACATGTTTGGGATATTTTTGGGCGTCGGTTTAGACAGCAATACCCAGACGTAGCGAATTTAGAAGAAGCGAAATTAGAGAAAGAATACCACAATCAATCATACGAAGGTGCATTAATATGCGCAAACGATTAAAAGGAGTAATCGACCGGAGAGGCGGTAATACCCATTATTAAACACAACATACGCATACATGCACGCACACAATCATCGGAGAATGAGTTTGGAATAAAAAAATACTGTGGGAGTGACGAACCACAGAGTCTCATCTCTCCATGCTTGTATATACGCACTGAAGCGTAAATCCGACAGTGTGGCAACCTCCTTGTGGTACGCTTTGGGAAATGCTAATGTCGGCAGTATTGTGCATTTTTTGTCATTGAGAAGAGATTGGCTAGAAATGTGTTTGATAAATTTCTGAAATCTGTTCTTTCTTCTAAAATAAAGTGAAACCAAAAACAACAGATCATAACAATTCAAACACTGGGAAATCATTTTAAAGAGGAAACGTACCGCAAAAGAGTGATTCACTAATTTTTCAGGTCGTGTCGTGTCCGTCCGCGCGAATTCTCTTTCGAATCCGCCTGGACTTGTAAATGCCAGGCTCGATCGTCGTGGTACGCGTACAGTTGCAACTGTTGCCCGCCAAATTAATATTAGGCAACTGTTTCAATATTCTCTAAGTGAGAATAACCAATATGATTGCTCGACCGGTGGAGCTGACGAATTGTGAGGTGAATGTTGTCGAATGAATGTTCGAATACGAAATGATCGAGTACGAATGTATGATCGAGTTTCGTGTGACGTCGCGCTTCTTCCAAGTTCGCTGAAGGCGTTACCAAAATTCGCTTCCTTATTCGTTATGCCCTGAAGGGGAAGGCAAATTTTTGGGTTTTCCCAAGTGACATGGAGGTGGAAAACCTCTCCTTCAGGGCGAAACGGACGCCAGAAAAATATCGCGCACGTGGTCACGGTGCGACTTGACCGCGACGAATTTTTTAGTCTCTCAACAGTAGGGTTTATGGCTGTATTGTCTGCAAGTCAGCGCGCCCCGGTCAGACCCGACGCGGATGGGTTCCAGGTTATCGTGCGCATGTGGCGGACTGCAGTTCGAGTCTTTTATACATTATTCCCTTTTGTCGTCCGGTATCGTCCGACTCTAAAGCCGTCGTTTCGGGTCTACGACGGAACAGGCCGTATCACAAGTTTCACTATCGAGGGCATAGGGTAAAAAAAATTTGATCAGTTCGGCCTTTGGCACAGGGGCTACATGTTTCTTTATCTTGAAAAAAACGTGGACACCTGGAGGATTCCACGATTTTTATTGAAATGGCATCGTGTTTTGTAAAAAATGGTAATTATGCAATATTTTACGTTATTTTGAAATGGACTGTATACGACGAAAAAGATTTCAACAAATATGCCACTCAAGATCTTTAAAGAGAAATCTCTCAGCTTTCCAAAAGACTTCTGGAGTTTTCTATACGATCATGCGTTCGCAAGTTACAGGCGCTCAAAGTGGAAAGTACCTTTTCTCATATGATGACGAATAACTCGGCCAATAAAACTTGTACAACAAAATTAAAGAAACCGAAATTAAAGAGAAAAGTTTGCTCCCTAAAAGTATTTCATTGGGATTACAAGAAAAAATTTGATTTGGCCCAAGCATCCTCTCAAAGTGCTTGCTGCGCTTTATCTTAAAACAAAGAAACAACCTACATGAAAATAATTTTTGAATTCTTGATTCAAAAACTAGAAACTTCAGCCTACAAAATGGTCGTTTACAATATTTTTCATAACTATTTTTCGCGGATATATAGGCATTTGAAAATGACCAGTATTTTCGGCAAATTTTTGTGGTTCTTTTATTTTGACGCCCAGTGTACTTATTTCATAAAGGAAATACAAAAATTCAAAGTATGTTACTTTTTCACGAAAAAATTGGTATTTGCTTTTTGAACTACGGCGTACCCTACCAAAAAATCTCAAACAAATTGAGGAGACTACTTATGGCAATATGTTGCTATAGTGAAAGGATAAATGTGGTGCCTTTAAAACTTTAATAAGAAAAGAATATTTTTCATCATTTTTTATTTTTCAAAACTAGGATACTCAACTAAAAAATCGCAAAAAAATCTCCGACACGCGCCCCGATAAGTACTATCTATCAGATTTTTTACACAATTTTTGCGCGTCATAAAAGAGGGAAAAGAGAGGACTAACCAGTCATCCGAATTTTCCCTATTACTTCCCTCCTGATCGAGACATAGAGTTGAAACTTGACACAGACTATTTCTTCTTGAGAAGCTATCGAATGGTATATTACAAGTCAACATCGGTTTAAGGGCACTTTTGACCCCCTTATCCTGCTATATCCTTACTCCTAATATTCGGTACGTAATACATGTCATCTAGGACTATAATTTTCCTATTGTTACTTACGGTCATATTTAAGGTTATGTTTCCTATTCCTTCTGCCTTCAATGTCGCACCCTTTTGCTTGTCCAGTCCGGCAGCTGTGTTCACTACTTCCGAACTTATTTGCCTGAACTTCATAAACCATCCTTCCTTTTGCACACATGATGTGTACAACCACTGTCCAACAACCATGAATTGTCTAGATCAACATTGTTCAAAGTCTTCAGAAAGGCATCATAATTTCTTTTGTACCTTCCCTTTGATTTCCTTTTGGTTTCTGTTGTTACGCGGAATTTTTTTTAACGAGTCACGGTTCGCCGCGTGGCCGTGGTCCGCCGCGCACAAAGTCCGTCTCGGCCTCCCCGTTTACACGCACTTCCACGAGTTGAACGCCGAGCACTCCCCGAGTGCCGGTATCGGGTACGACTTCCGGTACCCTCTGTGATTTTCTTAGGGTGAAGACGGTAAGAGAGTGATTCGCAAGTAGGATGCGGAGATTCTCCTCACCGGCCGTGGCCGTTATACGTTAATCTCGATATTTATTAACGTCACGCGCCTGGAGGGCAGCGCTACAATAGGTGACGCGCGATAACAAATTCGATAACAAAATTGGGCCGAGTTCGACTCCGTCGCAATACAACTAGTTAACAATTGATAAAATACGCCCGTCCGCTACTCGCGGTCGCGTCCGCGAATTCGCAGCTTCGTACAGAAGGTGGGAGGCTATCCGATGTTCTTTGAAATGACTTTTCGCAATCAGACTACAGAATCACCCGAGATGAAAATGGATGGGTTACCGCTATTAGATTTCCGCCCAGACGTCGCTATCCGGATCACTCACGAGATCGCTGAACCACACAATTTACTTAGAAAAACACAAACGGTCTATTGCTCCGTTCGTTCGTCATGTAACGTTCGGCGGTACCCCCCTTACCCTTTCTACCGTATCGTTCCCCGCGTGCCCCGCCGCGAATCTCCCCTGAAGTATTTACTGGTCTTCAGGAATGTCGCGTTTCCGGTGAGTCCTCGGGCCCTGAGGATTTCCCCACCAATATTTCCGGCGGCCCTGGAGCCCAGTCTGGAGTACGTCTTTCGGTCCCCTGGACGCGCCGATGGTTTTCTGTTCGGGGTGTCTCCCGCTAGGTACTATCTCCATTGGGAGTCATGTACAGAGGGATAATTTTAATTCTTCTGCAACTTAACATGTGAACCGATTTTAACTATTGTAATTATTCCTCACTTTATAGGTATTGAAAATACCTACATGTTTTATTTGAATCTTTTTTCTCTGAAATCATTATATTTTCTTCTCTACACAAAACACATGTTTTCGACAGACTTTGGAATTTTTTTAACAATGTTCCCCAACAATTTACGAGTCTCAAACGTATATATTTCATTTCTAATGACTTTCCGAGCCATTTCGTACAAACAAATAGCTAATTAGAATTATTATTTATCCAAAGTCTAATTCAAGTCGACTTGGCCATTATTCAGGTTGGCAATAGTTATTCGAAGTTTCATTCGGTGCCTTCAAGTAAAGCTACAGATAAAATATGTATTCGACACTATGAATGAAATGCTGTTCGAATAAAAAAGGTAGGAGAGACCGGGGAAAGTTGTAACACGGAATACGTTATAACATAATGAAAATTTCCTGAATCACAAATTTGGCAACGCAGCAGGATGCCAGAGCAGTTTGAAAATATTGATATCGTCGGTTTCATTGCTACAATCAATCATCAAGTGTCTGTTTTGTAGTTACAGGTTAGATTTTTATTGTTTGGAGCACGTAAGTAAATATTGTCCTAGCACTTTCATTTCAATTGACCGCCATCAGAAACCGTTTGAATTTTTGTTTTTCGTCGCCAACGAATCATTACACATTGGTTTATTATAATATGTATACATTTCAGTAATTTGATATTTAGTTTCTCATTTGTTGAGAGAAAACGCAAAAATTCAATCTCGGGGTAAATTGTTACAAATTGCTTGGGGCAATATATAACATATTACTACTTACCTCACTCTAAATGGTGATAAAGCAAACTTGCTATTTGCTGAAATATTATTTACTTTTAGGATGAGAACATACAAGAAGAGAACAAGAAAAGGTTCTACTTCTAAAGAAGATATGAAAGCTGCAGTGACAGAAATATTGCTTGTATCTGTCATTTACCACACATGTTACTTTTACCCCGGGCTGGGACACATTGTCACAAAAGTACAGATTTGTTTAAGATGACCTTACTAGATGTCTAAGTATCAAAGATTTTATCACATATTTACACTCAATGAGTTGACCAACCATGTGAGCAGTAAGGCCGGGGCTGCAGGAGCGTTTTTGTCAAATGATACAAGACGGACGATTGTTGTTTTGTAGACAGCGAACGATCGTCCAACTATCGGACGATGAAGCAATCGAGAAACATAAGCCGGTCGATCGTAAACGATCACACTTCTCAATTAATCTCTTCTGCGCTTCATTAATTAATGACTACATTTATCATACACTTTTTAAAATAAATTTCGCACTTTAAATTGTATCTACAATACGTGTTATTTTGTGTACTGTTTTTCAAAGCCTGTATAGCTTTACAGACACGTACGTCGTAAACACAAGCATCGTCACCGACTTTTGTTTCATTTCGCGCCCCACTTACAGCTTCTATTGGGCATTAATTCATTTAACACTTTATTTCAGTCGATTAATTAATGCTCACGATTAAAAAAATTAACGAAATCAGTCGTTAATTCTTGATTATACATAAATATTAATCGTTAATCATCAATCCCTGGTTACATCAATTGGTAAACAATTACATATTAGTTTTTAATCGAAAAATTGAAATTCTATTTTATCTATACATCCTGTAAATTACATTTAAAATAAATAATTTAATGTAAGGAAAGCCAACAAAATAATAATATTAAGTAACTTATTTTCTTCCTCTACTTATATACAAGTGCGTTACCTTTCCTCTAACTTGAAAAACAATATCTGTTGTAAGTTTGTATACACGTTTCCTTAACGAAATGATATTAATTTTAAAAAAGTTACGAATTTGTTATTAACTTAAGCCAGCCCTTTACTTCTTAAAATACATTTAAAAGTACCTCAACGAATTGGTGTAAAATTAAGACATTTCTTAATAAAAAAAGAAAAATACGTCATACCATACAACACGAATGTATATATATTTATATACAGGGTGTCCCAAAAATGTCCTCGGACCTGGAAATGGGGCACTCGGGGGGTGAATTGGAACAACTTTTTCCTTAGCAACAATGTAATCTGAGGCTCCGTTACCGAGATATTAACGAAAAACCGCGACCAATCAGAGAGCGAGTTTGCCAGTCGAGTTCCCGCGCTAGCGGTGGCTACGCGCTACGCTTGTACTACGAAGCTCTGAACAAGTAGGTCAGCATGCATCGCAGGAAACTGCGTATAATAGCAAATAAAAAAGACGTAACAAATACAATCATACTTTTTATCATCTGCCGTTTGTTATTTAAAGAGATTAATGAATGAAACGTAAATGTAGGCAAATTATGTGTAGCGTAAAAAGACGAATGCACATTTACTTTTTTGCAAATTCCTTTTTACGAATTTGTAAATTTCCTTTTCAAATAACATGTGAACGAAAAGGTAATGTAACAGAGAATGAACGAGAAGTGATCGTAATTCGGTATTGGCATAAAAATTCGTAGTTTAATAACAGTCAACAATGTTACTGATAATGAATAAGTTTCTTAGGTACAGAAACTTGCAAAATTATCGCCGGGGAAAAGTCATAGTTTGCGTTAAATTAAGAAAATAATAATGACTAATAATCTGAATAGAACTCACCCTTACGGAAATTCACCTGCAGTTTGCAAACCTGTGTCACTAGGTCACTGAACCGATCCTGGTCATCGACGGCCGAAACGGTTTAGGGCAGGCTATCGCCCAGTTTGCAGGTGATCGCAGGTATACCTCACCAGCCAAAGTTAAGGGTTGTAATGTCAAGTGCGTCCGGGTTATTCCACCGAATACCTACTCACTTCACTGCACGACCACTAACACTGATCAACGCGACACAATCACTTAATGTATTTTTAATCCACCGTGATGTCCCTACGTTAGGAAAATTAGTGGCTCCGAAGAGAGTATTAATTGTATTCAATTTATCAGATGTACTACATAGCCAAACACTTGCACAGCAGTAGCCGCATATCCGTTATTCTGTACGTAACACCAGAACATTGCGTAGTACTCCCGTGAACTGAACATCTCTGTCGCCCGATTGCTAACCGACTGACAGAATTTTTCCGAAAGGGCTTCCTCTACCCCCAAGTAGTTTCCCATCGTTCCATTGTGAGTTCACTCTCACCACGACAAGATTTAGGTAAAACGAAACCAACGGTTCTAGGATAACACGTGCTTTGCAGAAGTGGAAGGAAAGAACCGTCGTGCAGTTTCACCAAGGCGCGTAGCCAGTTAATTTATTGCCAGGGTACCTACTGCTTCGAGATAGAAAACAGATATCACGTGCATCAGCTTGAAAATGTCCGAAATAAAGAGGACCACCTACGTACCCGTTGCTTCGAGTTGGAAAGTACAATGTACATTGTTTTCCTCGAAGAGGAGGGAAAAAATTTCACCGACACGTGTCAGTTGACGCTCCTTGGCCCCGTCCGACCACCTTTGTAGAGGCCGGAGCGGACTTTTCGGTTATTTATGGCTCAATTTCTTCGGCCTCGTAGCAACCGTGAACTCACAACAGAATTGACAATCGCCAATTTTATTACAACTCTGTGAAATTACAGTTCTCATGAAAATATTTCATACGTATTTTTTTAGTATTCCGTCAAATATCTCGGAAATTATTAGAAATATAAAAACTATATAATTTGTAATATTGTGTTTGTTTTGGTAAATCCAAAAAAAGTTCTACCGTATTCGTTGAACTCTTTTCCGTAAATCATTGATTTTATTTGTTACGTCTTTTTTATTTGCTATTATACGCAGTTTCCTGCGATGCATGCTGACCTTCTTGTTCAGAACTTCGTAGTACAAGTGTAGCGCGGGAACTCGGCTGGCAAACTCGCGCTCTGATTGGTCGCGGTTTTTCGTTAATATCTCGGTAACGAAGCCTCAGATTACATTGTTGCTAAGGAATAAGTTGTTCCAATTCACCCTCCGAGTGCACCATTTCCGGGTCGGACAACATTCATGTTACACCCTGTATACATACATCACGAAAAAGTAACCTTATCATTTACTTCATGCTATATTATCGTTATGTGTATTATTATTATTTGTATATCAAAAAAGTAAACCATATATATATATATACAAGGTGTTCGACAACTAGTGGGAAAAAATTTAAGGGGTGATTCTTTGAGGCAAAATAAGACGAAAATCAAGAATAACGAAATTGCGAAAAATGCTTCGTTTGTTAATTATAAGAGTTTAAAAATTGACCGAAATCATGGCAATCCGCGCGCACGGAGTGTCAGCGGATCACGGCTCAACAGGGGCGTACAGTCACTTTAAAGACTCAACGACGTGCAGGAACAGTCGGTAGAACAGCTGTTTACTTACCTCGTAGAAGATGTCGATAACTTGTGCCCGCGGTATTTGAGTCGAATCCATTTGTATCGCATTAACTCTGATTACTCGATAAAATTCGCAAGAAATGTAAATATCTTCTTACGAATATTATCGAGTAGAGAGGGTTAATGCCCCCTCTAGTTGTCACGTATCACAATTGTCCTGTCCACGAGTATCCATGAAATTAATCCGCACACGCACGTACACCACAGAAGTCCGCGAAAAATGTCCACACACACTGAGCCATTGTCCCGTCCGCGAAAAATGTCCATACACACTGCGCGATTGTCCCGACCGCGAAAAATGTTCACACACTGCGCGATTAAGTAGACCCGCGAGCTGTTCCTCCGTTGGGTTTAACACTCTATAGGTTACACAAAACTAACACTCAAAATAATTAATTTAAAACTATTTAACACTAACTTTTATACTAATTTTTAACACGATATAATTAATAAAACCTACAATATTTAATAAAACCTGCAATAATGAATAAAACCTACAATATTTAATAAAACCTGCAATAATGAATAAAATCTACAATATTTAATAAAACTTGCAATAATTAATAAAATCTACAATACTTAATAAAACCTACAATAATTAATAAAACTTACAATAATTAATTTGCACTATTTATAACGACGACATACGCGACACTACTAAATAATCACTACGTAATCGCTAAATAAACTAAAACTTAGTTTTCCGAAGATGAACTCTATTTGCTCGTAGAATGCAAAGGGCACCGTTCGGAAAGGACGACTGATATTGTTGAACTGATCCTCCCTCGTTAGGATCGATGTGGCGTAATAGGTCGATCCCCACTCTTTCATGGTCAATACTTTTTGGGAAGGAAAAACTGCATGGGAAAGTGTCTTGGAGGTCGCGTTTCTTTTCGTATATTCTTAGAGCAACATCTGTATTTTTTTCTCATACACCACTCGGGGCCTCGAGGCTACTTGGCCACGATGCCGAGGGAGCGCGCGTCTGGACATTATAAAACTGCCTCTTGTCTTCTGCAGGACGACCACCCGCGGATTTCCTGTAACGTCTTACTGCCATCGACGAAGACCTTGCCTATTGTGTTTTCGGCCGTCCCTCTAGACATTAACTTGTAAAAAGAACTTTCAATCTCGAATTCCAATTCCATGTTAGAAATGGTTCATATTACACCGAATGTATGTGTTTAACAATGTTATTTATTTTAGTTTCTTAGTTTCTTCATACATCGTAATGAAGGTGCGGCAAATTTCATCTTAGTTTCATTCTAATATCATTATACGTTTTGTATGATGTATGTTAATTGCACATTACCTTTTTGCGGATACAAGAACCTCAAACACTTGGAGTAAGATCGATGTGGTAATAAAATGTGCAATGCACATAAAACATACAGTAAGTCAATATTCAATAATTCAGGAATAAACAGTGGCACCCTCCGTTCAGGTAGCAAGCCGCCTTCGTCGGTCTACCATAGCGGCTGGTGTCATTCATATCTGAATGATTTTTATTTAGGGGGTGACTGGTGTAGACGACCTTGTCCTCCGTCGCGGGGTGCCGAACGATGTTTTTAAACGAGTGCATTCGTTAATTGCTTATCGTTCGAAGCTTCGCTCGATAGGATATCTTTCTTCCTGAAATATTGGATATTGACTTACTGCATGTTTTATGTGCATTGCACATTTTGTTACCACTTCGATCTTACTCCATGTGTTTGAGGTTCTTGTATCCGCAAAAAAGTAATGTGCAATTAACATAGATCATACAAAACGTATAATGATATTAGAATGAAACTAAGATGAAATTTGCCGCACCTTCATTACGATGTATGAAGAAACTAAGAAACTAAAATAAATAAAATTGTTAAACACATACATTCGGTGTAATATGAACCATTTCTAACATGGAATTGGAATTCGAGGTTGAAAGTTCTTTTTACAAGTTAATGTCTAGAGGGACGGCCGAAAACACAATAGGCAAGGTCTTCGTCGATGGCAGTAAGACGTTACAGGAAATCCGCGGGTGGTCGTCCTGCAGAAGACAAGAGGCAGTTTTATAATGTCCAGACGCGCGCTCCCTCGGCATCGTGGCCAAGTAGCCTCGAGGCCCCGAGTGGTGTATGAGAAAAAAATACAGATGTTGCTCTAAGAATATACGAAAAGAAACGCGACCTCCAAGACACTTTCCCATGCAGTTTTTCCTTCCCAAAAAGTATTGACCATGAAAGAGTGGGGATCGACCTATTACGCCACATCGATCCTAACGAGGGAGGATCAGTTCAACAATATCAGTCGTCCTTTCCGAACGGTGCCCTTTGCATTCTACGAGCAAATAGAGTTCATCTTCGGAAAACTAAGTTTTAGTTTATTTAGCGATTACGTAGTGATTATTTAGTAGTGTCGCGTATGTCGTCGTTATAAATAGTGCAAATTAATTATTGTAAGTCTTATTAATTATTGTAGGTTTTATTAAGTATTGTAGATTTGATTAATTATTGCAAGTTTTATTAAATATTGTAGATTTTATTCATTATTGCAGGTTTTAATAAATATTGTAGGTTTTATTCATTATTGCAGGTATTATTAAATATTGTAGGTTTTATTAATTATATCGTGTTAAAAATTAGTATAAAAGTTAGTGTTAAATAGTTTTAAATTAATTATTTTGAGTGTTAGTTTTGTGTAACCTATAGAGTGTTAAACCCAACGGAGGAACAGCTCGCGGGTCTACTTAATCGCGCAGTGTGTGAACATTTTTCGCGGTCGGGACAATCGCGCAGTGTGTATGGACATTTTTCGCCGACGGGACAATGGCTCAGTGTGTGTGGACATTTTTCGCGGACTTCTGTGGTGTACGTGCGTGTGCGGATTAATTTCATGGATACTCGTGGACAGGACAATTGTGATACGTGACAACTAGAGGGGGCATTAACCCTCTCTACTCGATAATATTCGTAAGAAGATATTTACATTTCTTGCGAATTTTATCGAGTAATCAGAGTTAATGCGATACAAATGGATTCGACTCAAATACCGCGGGCACAAGTTATCGACATCTTCTACGAGGTAAGTAAACAGCTGTTCTACCGACTGTTCCTGCACGTCGTTGAGTCTTTAAAGTGACTGTACGCCCCTGTTGAGCCGTGATCCGCTGACACTCCGTGCGCGCGGATTGCCATGATTTCGGTCAATTTTTCAACTCTTATAATTAACAAACGAAGCATTTTTCGCAATTTCGTTATTCTTGATTTTCGTCTTATTTTGCCTCAAAGAATCACCCCTTAAATTTTTTCCCACTAGTTGTCGAACACCCTGTATATATATATATCTGTGTCCCACTTTCGTAATTATTATTCAAGTTTTTATATTTAATTCGATTCAATTTCTAGAAATCTTGGAAGCCCACGGAAGGGGCAGAATAGCATCCCTAATCGGAGTGGAGGGTGGACATAGTCTAGGAAGTAGTTTAGCCGTTTTAAGAACACTGTATCAATTGGGTGTACGGTATCTCACGCTGACGCACACATGCAACACACCGTGGGCGAAAAGTTCGTCGGTGGAAGATGACGATGAACAGGGTGAGTATCACGCTGACGTAAAAATGAATCTAGTTGCACCTATTTTACCCCACTTTTTGTAAAACCTAAAAAATGATCCACATCTATAATGTTGCGTATCGACTTGAAAGTATTATTAAATAACTTCGTGTGGACCCATAGCATTAGACATTGATCTTACCCACATTTTATAGATTCTAAATAATACACTTAAAATCATAAATATCTGAATGTTAAAATATTATTCTGTGGGTCAATTTGTAATAAGTTATAAGTTTAAGGAATATGTAGAAGAATTTTACTTATGGTCTATTTCACGAAAGAAGAGCCCTGAAGTGTTTCCGTGCCGCAGCGCGTGGCTTGGTGGGGAATGTGGGGATCCAACGCGGGCTGCGTATTTTATGCGACGTTGTGACATTTTCAATGCCACTATGCGTTTCTTTTTGTCCTTTGGCACGAGATCCTCTCGCTCAGTAGCTCGATAAACCAATTTCCTTCTTTACCCTGCGATTTCCACGCTACAGTAGGCAATCAATTCCCGCAGTACCGTTATCTGCACGAAGGGCACGCCTCTTGCTCACACGTCTTTCTCACACACGTGCGCGTACCCTACTCTGTCGCCCAGCATGCCCAGGTCGAAACACATATGGTGTCGCGTTTAACACGCATATCTCATCACAGAAAGTGTAGTGTATATCATACTGTTTTAATAAAATGTTGCAATGTTTTTATTGGTGCAATAAATATTGGTGGCAATTTCATTGCTTCGTGTCTCGCGGATCACACGTATGGGTTAGATGCTAACCAGGGTCACGGGGGCGTTTGGCACACGCTGCAACGATCCGTGGTGCGCCGGAGAGAGAGAGCGTCGACCATTAGGGTGGGGCGCCTGCGACCCAGAACGCGGACGCTGGTCCCTGATGAAACTGATATTCCCTCTTCGGAGGAAATTTCGGCGAAGTCCGGTGGGCCACCGCTCGCGTCGCGTTCCTTGTAAACTCTAGGGTGGGGGGAGGGCGCGATCTACTCTACCTCGTTTTCCATTCTACTAAATTCACACACCCCGCTACAGATTTAGACTAGATTCATACTGGCGGTGGATTCATTTATGGTCCACTGCGGCTCCCAGGGGAGGTGATCGCCGAACCCGACCACGTCTCTCCTTGAGGTCGGCTAGAACGGCCTCCCCATGTATCTCTATCGGAGTCCCGGGACTCTCTCCCTGTCCTTGAGGGGGGTGGTAGATTTGTGAGGGGTACCAGAGGAGGGGGGGCTCCTGAAATATTCGGGACATAGGCAGGTAATACGATAGGGGGTTGAAACAGGCGACACAGCTCTCTCTCAATGATGGAACGTACACAAGCACGATGATTCCACCCCTGGTACAGACTCGGTCTGTGGGTGAAGCAAAGAGTGAGCCGGTACTCACTTTGGAGACGAAGGATCGGTTGCCCCGACGACCATATTCCATAGCTAATTCACTTAGGTAGGGAAGGGACGATCCTAGTGACTCTCCGCCCCCGGCGAGTACTTCCTCGCCTCCATGCGGCCCGGGCCTAAAAAAGTTGGTCGGGTTGGAAAACCGGGGGAAATAATAGCCCCGGGTAATGCCCACGGCAGCCCCCCTGCTAACACGGCGGGGGGTGTTTGAGAGCTAACGGCGATTTGAGCCACAGCTGGGCCTTGGGGGGGAAATCGCACTTCCCCTCTCCCGGGAGAACCGTACTACTATTACTACTACTACTAGATGCTAACCAAGCTAGACATTTGCCACTAAAATATGTCACGAATTATTAACTTTTTCACATAATACGTTAATACTTTATTACGCAGAATGTTTAGAACAATCGATTTATGTAAAAAATGAAGTATTTTTATACCATAGCACTTCAATGTCATTAATAAAAGAACATAATTAACTTTGAGAACTCAAAAGATTCTTCACCTACAAAAGAACTGTTACTGCTAAGAACAGTTTTTTCAGAAGTAGCAGCCTTCTCCATATTAAAAAACTTCTATGAATACACTTCTCTGATATCTCTAAAAATAACGGAGATAACACTAGTTTACAGTCATTTGGTGATCTAGACACTACTATGAAATTCTTATGAAAGGTGGTCGCCTAAATGCAAAAACCGACATGAGACGTAATTCTATGGATACGTTTTTGAGATATCGGTCGATGAATATTTTGGTAATTTTTTAAAAAGATGACCCGACATTTTTGGCCGTATCTCGCGTTATAGTTGACCGATCTGATCGTGACGACACTTAAATTAATAGTAATTAAATTACATATAATTCTTTCCTACATCGTTTTCCAATCGGGCCAATAGTTTCGGCGAAATCGAGCGAAACTTAAGAAAAATTTCATTTTTTGAGACCGAAATTAAAATCGACAATTCACTACATCGCCTGGAAACCACAGAAATTATTAAGTTACGTCCAGATTCTTATTTTTTACGTAGAGTACGCACTTTTACGAAGAAAACAAGCCCAACCTGAGTAAAATCCATGGACAAATAAGGAAGTTACGGGCGATAGAGTGGGAGTGCCTATTCTCAACATTTTCCCTATTTCTTCCTCTTTCTTGGCGAATTACGTATTTGTCTTCAATGAAAACAAATTTAGATGTATTTTTCCGCGTATTTATTTATTTAAGAAAAAAACAAATTGAAATGTATTTTATTTTATTTTTAAAAACACTTCAAGCTTTCTATGCTTTTGCCCGCATTTATATCTGTTTCTCTTACAAGGAACCAGTCGTAGTCACCCATCATTGACTCATCCCAGAATTCTGGGTAGCGTCCCAAATAGCACTGGTGGCAGCCAGGCGTCTCCTCCGCCCCAATCCTCAGCAGGTACTCCCCGAAACAACC
>NW_015374086.1:9076-16034 GCF_001272555.1 Dufourea novaeangliae | reverse complement strand
AACCCGACGTTTGAGATACGCGGAAGAGTTCGGCAAATAAGTTGAGCAGCCGCGTACGGTACACTACTGTATATTACATTCACTTTTACTTTTATCATCACCTTCTGATGAATTCCTCTTGATTTTCAAAAATAAAACTCGGTTTCTTACGTATGTTGGCCAAATACATGTGACAGTCTTCTGTAATCAAATTTGGGGCTTGATATATCTGTTTGTATCAAATCGGTAAAAATAACAATTCTTTGAAAGTATACCAAATTGTGAACTAATTAATTTCTTCAATCATGAGTTTCAGTGAAAATTCCAAAAATCTCAGAAAATGTAGTATTATAACATTTCCATAATTTCTATTAATTTACGAATCGGTCATTTTGTCTGCTTTAGTAATTTTACTCTTTAACTTCAAATTGGAATTAAGACAAGCAGTAATGTAGAGACTAAAATAATGATGACTTAAATGAAAATACTTTCTTTCATTACAGTAATTATCGACGATAAACACTTGTTTGTATTTACAAACAAGTTTTTAATAACGATTTTCTCCTCCTGTTTATTATACGATGGTACAAGTCATGTGCAATCCGTGCTTTATAATTTGAGCTACAGTAACTACTTCGTTCATCCATTTTGAGTGAAAGAAGACGAGATAATTGTTTGATACAGACTAGGAGGAAGTGGACGCAGAAATAGGGATTTATTTATATGAAAATCGTCTCCGTCGTCCTCATTAATCGTCTTTTTCGGCTTCGTTAAATGGACTACTAATTCGAAATTTAATATCTGAGTACATTAACATTGTAACCGTTCCTAATACATAAACGAGCTCCGGAGAGACACATACACACAGAGATAGCTAGGTGTTAGTGCACAGTAGCGATCTATAGCATTGCGGGAATCGACGGAGCTCGCGAGCACGTCATAGAATCGGAGTGGGAATGCCCCACTATCTATTAAGAATGCGTGCGCATCGATCCCCACCGGGTGCTGATTGAAGGAGGTCGATGCGATCCCGTCGATCAGCACTCTGCGCTGGGACGCGACTGATACACACGTGATCTTAAGGATGATCCGTACGGTGAAACACGGTATCTAATCGAGAGGTTAAACCAACCTGGTAGGATCGTCAAACCGCCTTTCTTACCCTCGTTATATACGCGCCTCAAACCGAGGAGTCAAGTGCTCAAACCGCGCCTTGGCACAGCCACGATCGGAATAATATATTAATTAATCGATTGTGTATCAGTCGTGAACCACGCAGCAGTCAATTGGAACGTTGTATTGTACACAGCCGTAAAATAGCCTAGAAGCACATTTTAATCGAAAGGTTTTAATAACGTACTACAATATCTGTTTTTCGGCTCTGTACAACCGTGTGTAAACGAGGATTGTGTGATATTTGTTGATTCGCGTGTCCTTGTTGTCGTGAGTTCGGTACAATCACATTCCATACACTGGTTATTAAGGAATTTGGCCATATTCGCGTAGTGCTCAATTCGCACAATCGAAGCTAGTTAAACCATACGCGTCGTAATCGAGTCGCGATAAACGATCTGATTCTTGCATGGTCAACGTCTCTCTCCCGACGCCGGAGATCACTCGAAATCCACGTCTCGTGCCGACGAGTGGGCTCTTGGGTGTTGCAGTTTGACTGCGGCTTTATGCACGTCTCCACTCACGCATTTTTTCCGAAACTTCGGCCATATGCGTGAGTGCTGCGACAAATCTTCAATCGTCGATTTAATCTAGAACAATCGCAATTGACGACAAGGATGGGTTTCAAAGAGAGCGTTGGTGTGAACAACGTGCATTGCGAGTAAAGAAGCGGGCCACGCGACACTAATATCGTATCCACGCGCAGCATCGGTGCTCGTTTTCGGGTTAAACAATCCTCGATTGAAAGGGGGACAAGTATTGTTGTAACACTACTTCAACAGAATATACGCAACGTTTGTTAACCTCTAAACCGTCTCCAACTTTCTTCTAACACCAACCAGATCTCGTCGCTATCCAGTGCCTGGAGGCACGAACCAATCTAGACAATCCTGGGGAATAATCAAAGGGGCACGTTACCTCCCGGGGTTTAGTTGATAAATAAAAAGAACGGTTACAACATTAAGACATTTTAACTGTTCACTGTGTTGTATCTGCAACAAGTTTTCATTGTGTCGATAGAATTAGTGATATATCTGAGATTCTGGACAAATAGAACTATTTTTCTGCAGTTACTTAGTTTTTCGTATTGCTTGAATACAATGTTCAACTACCTCTGCTGTATCAGCTAGTATTCGAGTATTCAAGCATTTGCCTGATTCCATTAGTTCGAGTCGGAATATTTAATGGAAAACTGTTGCACGAGATTGGTAACACAGTTTGATATAACAAATTTAAACAGTTCAAAGTGTAAGTTAGGCAATTAAAAGTTTTAACGAAGTTTCAAATTGAGCTACAAATACGTATACAAGTGTATATTTTTGTAAATCAATTTATAGGAACGAAAACGAGACGGGAATTGGTTTCGTCTAGTAAAAGTTTCATGATTCACTATATTGAAAGCATAACATGTTCGTAGCTACAAATTTTTCGTTTTCTTTATCATATAAGTATTGATATAAAAGAAACGGTGCTAAATTTAAAACAATCAGACGTCTTTGATTAACGCGTGATGATATTTGTAGATTAAAGTGTGCAAAATTTGAGAGAAATATTAACATTATGTGATTTTACACTAGTACTACCAAAACTAACAAAATGATGGATTTCAAGTTTCTTATTTTAAATTATTAAAATTATAACGGAGCTTTCGTCGGAATTTATGTTAATCTCAAATTATACATTTTATATTATACTACATTACGTTATATTAGATGTTATTCCTAATTTCAGAAATGTCTACAATCATTCCTAAATTTTTTTTTTTATTCCCCCGATTAATTTACAATTTGTTTTTTCACAAACATTAGGTAAATTGTTCTGTCGTTTTGATACAGGTAGCATGTAGATACTCTCCCATTGGATCGTATCTGAGTTTGGAAAAGCTGCGTTGTGGTCAGGATGTAAGATCAGTCGGATGTGTTTTCTTTAGCTTTCTTGCAATATGTATTTTGAGCAAATTTTTCGCTATGTTGTTCGAATGATTGTCTATTCTGGCTTTATATCTTCTCGAGTAACTTTCTATTTCTTCTTTAACCGTTTTGATTCCAAGGTCATTTCTAAGGGCTTCGTTACGGATGTACCACGGAGCATTGACTATCGTGCGTAATATTTTGAACTGTGCTGCTTCAATCTTTTTAACGTGGTTACTAGCGGCTGTTCCCCATAGCTGGATGCCATACGTCCAAATAGGTTTGATGATCACCTTATATATAAACAATTTGTTTTCTGGAGATAGCTGGGAGTGTCTGTCTGTGACCCAGTACATTTGCCTTCTTTTCGTTTTCATTTGTTCTATTTTCTTTTGTATATGATGTTTCCATGTTAGCTTTGTGTCTAGATGCATTCCAAGGTACTTTACTACGTTTGTTTGAAGTATATTTTTGTTGTATAGAGCAACCGGTGGAGGTATCTGCTTTTTTAGTGTAAATTTAATGTGGTTGGATTTTTCTACGTTTATTTTTATTTTTCACTTCTTGAAGTAATCTTGTACATTGTGTAGGGTTCCTTGTAGTACTTTCGATGCTGTCGTTGGGTCTTCATGAATAGCTAGGATTGCCGTATCATCTGCGAATGTAAGACAGGCTTGTTTCGGGGGTGGTGGGTATGTCCGCAGTGTACAGGGTATATAAGATTGGTCCTAATACATTTCGTTGCGGTACTCCCGCTTTTATTACAAAAGAGTTAGAGATCGCGTCTTGTATTTTAACTGCAAACGTTCTGTCAGTTAGATAGGACTTGAGTAAATAGTAGTATGTTGGCGGGAAGTTTTTTGCCAGTTTGTAGAGCAGTCTTCATGCCATATCTTGTCGAAGGCTTTTTCGACATCGAGAAATACCGTGGTGCAGTATTTTTTATTCTCGATGCCTGTGAGTATGTTGTTGACCACTCTGCGTACCTGCTCTATTGTTGCGTGTTTTTTTCGGAATCCAAATTGGTGGTCAGGTATCAGTTTTTTTTTTGCTATGATAGTTATCAGTTTTTGATTCATTCCAAATAGCAGTAGGAAAACAAACATGTCAGTTAATACTTTTTGGAAAAATTTCGACACTCGTAACGCGGTACATGTAGAACCATGAGAATTCCCGATACCCGAGTAACGAAATGTCCGGTTATAGTTCACGACTAGGGAAATGAATTTACAAATGCACTATCTTTTGATACCACTTCGTAGTTGTTTATAAAGTATGCGCAATTGCATGAATAGAGTTACAAGTTAATAAATTAAGTTTCCCGAATAGAATTTGTAGGTACTGCTAATATCTATTCGTCTCTTCTTTGAAAAATTTGTATTATCTCATTCACTAATTAGTAAGTATGTAGTGCTCATACACATTTCTAAAATGTTTCATACAAGCCGCGAGAAGCATCATGAACTTCATAAACAAACATAAATTGTTGTACCTCATGAAGAAAGATATATAAAAATTGAAATTAATAATTGTCTAGGAGGTATTCCTATTCGAAAGCTCGATTTATAGGGTCCTTTTAGAATTTGTTTCCAATTTTAAGAGAACCATAACGTGGAGTACTTTGAAATAATCCACACATATTTATTTTCATATAAAGTGTGTTCCTGAAATTTGTTGTCCAATAATATTATTTAATATGTGAAATATTCATGCCCTTTTTCGATCGCGTTGAAACCTCCTGCCGTTTTCTCGTAAACACATGGCTGTTTACAATAATTCGAAACAAAATCATATATTATATTACAATTGTCATTTTCATGAATATATTTAGTTAATTGTAGTGTCCTAGTTGCAATTATTGTTGGCATTTTGTTGGTCCTTCATTGGAGTATTGGTTGGCCAACGGTTAGAATTGTCAGGCCTTTTTGCAAGTGGGCCAACGATCATGCCCAATGTTGGGCCAGCGATTATACCCAACGCTTGGCCTACGTCACTATAATACAAGGGGCCAACTGTAGGTTTCTTTCTGTAGAGCCAATTGTTGAGTATCTACAATAAACCAACTATAGATAGACAGTTGCGGGCCACGCGCATGCGGTAATCGCGGTAATTATGCCAATAGCGTCGAGGCGTTCGGTTGGTTATCTCGCGCGTATTGCAGGCTGCCGAATTCGGTAAGAGTCTCATTCCCTGTTTACGCGCGAACTCACGATGAGACTGTGATAGTCAACAAAGGTCGTAAATGTCCGATACAATTGATTTCGACACCGAAGTTCGGCGTTTCCTAATACGAATTAATGTGATCAGGATAGTAGTTGTGTATAAAATAAAAATGGGAACAGTATATGTGGATTTAATGATAACCAATAACAAAACAAACTATTGATACAACTATCGAGTGATGAATAAAATGACGGAGTATAATACGCGATACAGGTTATGCGGTTACTCCGGAGTCTTATATGTAAGTGTATACAGAGTGTAAGGTGTTGTTGACTCTTTAGCTGTTGCTGGTAGACTGACTTTGGAATGGAATTGAAAAAGCCATGAAAATATATGTTTTGCCTGATTGGCTGAAGGGTGAAGGCGGTTGCTAAAAATACTGTCCGCTAATTGGTTGTCCTGAAGGAGGAGAAATCTGTTGGATTTTCCACGATGTCATAGAAGAAGAAAACCTCTCCTTGAGGGTGACGTGTACACGTGCAAACCATTAAGTTTGTCGCTCAAGGTTTGACTTGACCGGGCTGAATTTGTGCGCGTATTCGAAGGGTACAGGTTTGTGACCCTTTCGTTCCGATATTTTCTGGTACCGCGCGGACGACAACGACTGTCGATCAAATGTTAGACCTTTTGAAGAGGATTTTAAACAGGGAAATAAATGTATATAATGGGTGAAAAGAAGTTTTGTTCGAATGCAATAGCCGCTGTGATTGGGCTGAAAAATGTAAAATTGGGGAAGTTATTTCCTAAAGGTCTTTCATGCGGATAAGATTTTAGTTGTGGTTGTTTATGATACGCAGCGCGTAACATTCCCGAACACATATATTTACTAATATTTGGTGTACCGAACTTCACAGGTGATCTGTTGGATGATTGTGTTTCAGGAAAATCTAAAAAACATCACATGAAAGTTAATCTTACAACAAGAAAAACAAACGAAAATATACAGTTTTGAAAATCAGTGTATAAAGGAAATGTTTAATTTTTTATTATTTTTGGGTAATGACTGGCACTTACCAATACATTGGTCGAGCAAAACTTTTGGGGTAGAGGTTCTAGAGTGAGATTTGGGTGTTTGAGTATCTATTACAAAAAAAATTATATCTTGTAAATCTAACATTATAGAAGAGTATAGTTGAAACTTATTTAAATACCAGTAACAAGAAGTTTTTTTTTTGGAGGGACAGGATATTTTATTTGCACCTGTTGTTCATCATTCTCAGAATCATCACTATCATAAATAATTTTTCTGATTTTCCTCTTTCTTCTTGAATCTTCTGGCTCTCCTGCCCATTCAGTTGCCACTTTTGACTTACTTTCTGCATTTCTACATTTTTCATGGGCTTTTGTCAAATCGTCAGAAAAGAATATTCTGTCTTTATACATACATACATACATACATACATACATATATATATACAGGGTGTCCCAAAAATGTCCTCCGACCCGGAAATGTGGCACTCGGGGGGTGAATTGGAACAACTTTTTCCTTAGCAAAAATTTAGACTGAGGCTTCGTTTACGAGATATTAACGAAAAACCGCGACCAATCAGAGCGCGAGTTTGCCAGCCGAGTTCCCGCGCTAGCGGTGGCTACGCGCTACGCTTGTACTACAAGTTCCAAACAAGTAGGTCAGTATGCATCGCAGGAAACTGCGTATAATAGCAAATAAAAAA
>NW_015374086.1:1061-6272 GCF_001272555.1 Dufourea novaeangliae | reverse complement strand
ATTTATATATATGTATGTATGTATGTATAAAGATATATATATATATACATTTATATATATGTATGTATGTATGTATAAAGATATATATATATATATCTATAAAGACAGAATATTCTGTATAAATATATATATATAACTGTTTACATACTATGTAAGTACTTCCTTACCAGTTTCGTCAAATATTCTTGTAACACCATACAATGTCCAATTCTCGTCCGGTATTATTCCTCCTTGTAAGGCTTCATACGGTGGCCACAGACATTCTGTTTTGAGAGGTGTCAGCTACTCTGTTCGTACAACACTGATGCCTCCTGCAGCTTCACTACCGTCGTGAATTGAATTAAATTTGACCACTCTGTACATTTTAAAACTATGATAATTACTTGGTCTAGGCAAACGAAGATCGCGGCCGCGTGCGTGACTTCACGGACTTCACATGACTCACTCACGATTCGGTTGATTTGCTGGCGTCAGTTGGCGCCTTACAACATACTACATCTATAACGTACAACAAAACAATGATAAATCAGTATATATTCGTATACATAAAAAAGCGCGTTGCAATGCCGACGCAGCATCATGCTCAATATTGTATTATCGTTGTAAATTTCGTGTTAATTAACCATCTGTAATAATTGTAGGCCCAACATTGGCTATTCGTTGGCAAATTGTCATAAGTTTTCGTCGTAGCCCTATGTTGGGAATTTGTAGGAAAAAACACTAACCATATCCCAATGAACTCCCAACCGTTGGACACCGTTGGCCAACCATCAATGCTACTAGAGTTATATGTATTTATTTATTCGACGACAGTATCACTAGTTTCCTTAAGTCTCGAAATAATTTTAAACTTTTAACAAATTAGTGATGGGTATTGTCCTCAAAAAGTATGGTTATCGCGTGAATTAGAACTGAGACAAAAGATTGTGTTGTAAAAAAATGATCACTTTTCCGACCAGTTTGAAACAGATTTCAACACAATTTTATTGGAATAGTGCATAGTGAAAAACAATAGTATCTAAGAAAGTCATCCTAACCTTTCATCTAAATCTTTAAACAGTTAGTGGCATGAAATAATTGTTTATCAAGTGTTCGTTCATTCAAAAGGAAGCATTATGTCATTAAGAAAATTAGAGTGTCCACGTTTTATAAATAAAAAATGACGAAGTACTTTTTAAATCTTTGATTCGTTATTCGAAACTGTTTATCCAGATAATGAGTTTGCCCATCTCTGGTTTGAAATATCAAATGCATCAAATGGCACGTTATCTTTGGACATGTTCTTGCCCTGCAGTCAAATGTAGTCTATTTAAGTACTTTGATTCTTTTCTCTTCCGTGATTAAACAAAGGAAATATTTGTGTAGAACTGAAAATCGCGTCACATTGCAGGGTGACGATATTAAATGTGATTGGGGCATATGCATGACATGTTCACTATCGAGTTTCCGTCAGATTTCACATTCTCAAACCAGTAATGTATCTGTCAGAAGCGTTAAAATGGTTATTCGACGCATTTGTTGCGCGCCAACAGGAGACTCAATTTTAAGGCCGTATGTTCATCCCATAGTCCTACGAGCCAATGCATTTCCACCGAATCGAAGTTGGAGTCGAAAATAGAAGTGGTTCCGTAACGTTCGTTAGTGAACATAAGAAAATTGGAGCCTTTATCTCAAGGGTGATAATGAAACAAGAGATTGGGTTACAAAAGGATGCAGTCAGTTAATGTCAGACAACCTACGCAAGTTAATATAGGTACTAGTAGATTGTTGCACATAAAATGTTGGATTGTTCTCAACGAAGTGAGAAAGACAGATGGCTATCATTAAAAATTCTTATATATAACTGCCTAAAATTTGCAATTTATAACCTTTTCGCCGACTATTAGCTCGACCTTTGCGTTTAAGAGTACCTTAGTATTCCACTAACTGCGTTAAACGGTTATTAGCAACGCATACGTTCATGGTTATTAAGACACCTGTAAAGTGGAAAGTAATCTTGAAGAAAAATCACAAAATTATAGAAGATATTGAATACACACTGTCTGGAGAACATTAAAGTTCAATAGCTAGTACATCCTCTAACATAAAGTCGTAAATATAGTGTGGTAAGTAAATTTTTTGCAGTTAAAACAGGTGTTTCAATGTGGGTCATTCCACGTCAACCGGGACAGAAAATCTTCAATCACCTCTCCGATTCTGTTGAAGTTTTTTTACGTGTTCTGTATGGAGTAGAAACACGCGGGTTTTTTTCAGATTTTTAAAATTAATATTACAGAAAATATAAACAATTAAAGATTGCACAAAATGGTTAAAATTGGGAATCCGCTTACATTCAAACATCAATATCTTCAATTCTGTTTAGTTTATAGACTTTGTCTTGAGCTCATTGAAGATCTCTCGAATCGCGTTTTCATTTCGTATACACGAAGTTAAGTAACGATAAGGTATTACATTTGTTACAAACACATATATAATGCTATAAAATTTTCGAAACTTTTACACCTCCATAGCACTTTGAAATAAATATGACGTTATTCCTTGATTTATCATTTACCAATATAGTAAGGTTCAGGTTGGAGAAATAATGGAGTGTACTTTAAAATAAATAATTAACCGTGCCATAGATGCAGCGCGTCAAAGCTGCTGCGCGTTTAGGCGTATGGCAATCAGAAGTGATTGTACGAACAGTTTCTTGGATGGTATTTTCAAATTGTTTGATGCACTTTAAGGCACTATGTCTACGGTAAAATGGCCTCATACAGTAAAATATGGTAAACTACTACGTTATTCAGAAAGTCGCAATAACCCACCGTCCAAATTTTTAAGAATCAAAATCCGTTATTATATCTTCATATATCATATACTCGTAATGTAACCCGCGTATCGTAGCGCAACTATATGTAAATATTCAATACTTCAGTTTATTTCAAATAAGATTTATTTTATTATAGGGTAATCTAACCAGTGAATGACCGAATTGTTGAATCTCTGGACGATTAAGATTAATACTTGAATGTATTTATTTCTAACAACAAAACAGCTATTGAAATTGCAATTACATAAATTCTTTTTTTGAAATTTTTATAAAAACAATTACTTATCCTTATCGTAATTTTAAAAAATTTATCTACAAAGTGCAAAATGTGTAAAAGCTCAGTAAATGACTGCTACACTTCTGAAATTTTTTTAATAAGAATTGTACTTACTAATGTTTGCTTAATACGCTAAATTAAAAATATGGAATATTAAAAGTGCAACAACGCTCCATTTATAAACATTTAATAATTTTTAAATTTATAATTTACATTTCTTGCCTAATGGTCATTCACTGGTATGCAGTCCAATTATTGGTTGGTTTACCCTACTTTACCTGAATGCTGTTAGATGAATCTTGCTCGTACCAAGTCACTCACGCATTCACGGATATTTTATGTTAATGTTTTTTAGTACTTGGTTTTATAAATGTGCACTGCATAATCTTCTGTCTCAGGTGAAAACTTCTTGGCTATTAATTTATCGTGTGAAGCTGCTTTAATGTAATGAAATCCATGAATGCCATCCAAGAAACCGTTCGTATAATCACTTCTAATTGCCATACGTCCAAACGCGCAGCAGCTTCGGCGTGCTGCATCTATGGTACTGTCAATTACTCATTTTAAAGTACACTCCATTGTTTCTCCATCCTGAAACTTACCATATTGGTACAGGATAAATCAAGGAATAACGTCATATTTATTTCAAAACGCTATCGAGGTGTAAATGTTTCGAAAATTTTATAGCATTATATATGTGTTTGTAACAAATGTAACACCTTATCATTACTTAACTTAGTGTATATGAAATGAAAACGCGGTTCAAGAGCTTTCAAATGAGTTCAAGACGAAGTCTGTAAACTAAACAGAACTGAAGATATTGGTGTTTGAATATAAGCGGATTTTCAATTTTAACCATTTTGTGCAATCTTTAATCGTTTATATTTTGTGAAATATTAATTTTAAAAATCTGAAAAGAAATCACACGTGTTTCTACGCCATACAGTACATGTAAAAAGAACTTCAACAAAATCGGAGAGGTGATCGAAAATTTTCTATCCCGCTTGATGTGCAATGACCCTTATGTTACTGTAACATGTTCGTGATGGAAAAATCATTTATTTTAAATAAAATGTATTGAGTCCGTACAAAAATGGAAGCATGTTCACTATAAATGAACGGCACAAAACATTAATTCTTATATCATAACATCTATGCATGAAGTTTTTCCATCCTACTTACTTTTTTAAGTTTAAATATTCCTGTTACAAAACATTGTGTTTTTTAATCTGATAGTACAAAAACATAATGCAATTGTGTAAAACTCAATACTTTCGTATGTGCCAATTTAATAAAATATTCAAACCTGTATAATTTTATAAATAATCTTTTATATAATATGATAATTTGTAGAAAACAAAAATATTGTTTTCTTTACTAATAAATGCGTAAGAACCGACAAATGTAGAAACTGATAGTTAAGGGGGGAGACTCCTTTGGGACCAACTCCGAATCGATCGAAGCGCTGATATAATCAATCGGACACTAACGAAAACACATAATCGATAATTGGAACTGCTTAATAATATGACATCTAACGGCAATACCCACAAATAAATTTTGTTCCCCATTACCATCAAGTTGGGTTTGTGTATTTACAACGCGAAGACAGTGTTGCCTGACAGTATCGATTTTTGACAATTCTGCCCATCAGGAGAACGATGGAATACCTACGGCTCGTGGCGAGATTTCGACTCTCGCCGAACATAGGAACAGAATGGTGCGACTGAAAGAGATTCAAGAATGAAGCAATACTTACGTACTAATGTGTGCAACGATAAACCTTTTCTATTTGTACTAGCAATGATGCTAATTTTTTTTATTACATACGAAATACTTGAAATGGCATTCCCGAGAAACAATAGTTATTTATCATTTATTGACCTAATTAATGCAGATGTCATATACTTAAACATATATTTCATAAAAAGATGCAAAAAGAATACAATTAATCGCAAACGCTCTGTCAATATTTTCATTTGTCGACCAGCGGAAATAGATTTTGAACTAACAACGATTTTTCTACTTTCTTGTATATATGTGCACAGGGATAAGGAAAGAAGGACTTGAAGGATTTGAAAAAAAGTACGATCTTCATATTATCAAAAATGTTTTATTT
>NW_015374086.1:0-651 GCF_001272555.1 Dufourea novaeangliae | reverse complement strand
TTTTTTTTTTTTTTTTTTTACGTGAGGAAATGCATTACGCACCACCCCGCATCCCCCGACAGGGGAAGGGCGGGGATAGTGTGGGACTCACCCCCCGGACTGAGTGTCCGGGAGGGATACCCACTAAAACCTCACGGCGGCCGGGCTCGGCGTTGTGCGGGGAGGCACCGAGATCTCTTGTGAACACGACCGCGGTACCTCCCCAGCGCCCGCTCCGCCAGTGGACGGCGGAGCGCCCACTCTGTGGTGCGGGAAGCGGAGCTCCCCACCCCGCCGGACCGTGGGTGCCGCAGTCACGCGATCCCAACAGTCCCTTTTAGTCGCCTCTTACGACAGGCAGGGATTACCGTGGGCGTATTCTGTCCCCCGCCACACAGGGGAAGCTGGCACACACAAGCGTATCCCAACTCCGTGTGCGCTGGCCGTTCGAGAGACGGTGAGCTATATTTAGAAAAGAGTGGGGGTAAACCGTACCACGTTCTGACATCACTGCTGCCTTGGAAATC
This sequence comes from Dufourea novaeangliae, assembly GCF_001272555.1. Taxonomy (NCBI): domain Eukaryota; kingdom Metazoa; phylum Arthropoda; class Insecta; order Hymenoptera; family Halictidae; genus Dufourea; species Dufourea novaeangliae. The sequence continues at coordinate 145 of NW_015374086.1, read as the reverse complement.
CTTTTCGAATACTACTGCGGCGAAAATTCACGTTCCCCACGCGATGCCCCGCAACCTAAGCGCGTGAGCAGTCAAGAGACCTTATTCGAATCCCAATGCGGCGGTTTTACTTTTTATTTTTAATTATTTTATAATTTCACTTTGT
>NW_015374085.1:38884-57754 GCF_001272555.1 Dufourea novaeangliae | reverse complement strand
TCCTAAAATTCTGAACAGATGGCGCTTGATTCTAAATATTACCAGTTGCGAATATGCAACACCGCCCTATTTAACGGGCTAGTAGGTTAAGTATTTTTCTGTAGATGGCGTTAATGTGCACTCGATCTGCAATTACGCATAAACATATATAATAGACTACGCGGTCTTATGGTAGGGATGAAGTCGGTACATTGGTCGGCACTAGAAAGAGAGGACAGTAACTGGAGTAACTTTCTTCTCTTTCTAATGGAGCTGTTGGTGGGGGATTCTCCTACGGCTGTGTGAACCAGTGATGCCAGGACGTAGGATTTTTCCCACGCATGCGCATTACCTAATCCTCAGTAACGTATATACTTCACTCAAATATGGGGTATCGTTAGACCCCCGTGACAATTGAAATACGGTAGAAATTACAGGAAGAGGACATTTTTAAAAGAAATAACATATTTACATGGAAATAAATGAATATAAATTTTTTTATTATTTTGTACATCTGCAGCCGATTTATTACATGAATACAAACATTTGTTGCGAGAGTAAGAAAAACTGCAGAAAACCTTACTAGTATTCAAACAAGAACATTATATATAAAACATATAGTCGTGCTTTCATCAATTAATATTGAAAATTTCTGAATTTTTAATTCTGTAATAAGCTTATCGCTTTCGCGTTTGCCTATTACATTTTTTATTATCTGCGTACATTTAGTTCGTGACAATTTTAGATCCTTAACCACCTGCGGATCTGAACAGGTTTCCTTTAATAAAGGGACCATGTGATTAATTGTTTGAAAAGCTATATTGTGCTCCGCGTAAAACGCAGCTAACTTTATTTCGGCTGTTTTGACTTTATTAACATGGTCCAAATCAGAATTACTATCAACTTTTGGTAATAAAACAGATGGTGTGATATCACAGCTTTTGCTTGTATTTTTAATATGTAATTGAGTCCGCGAATGTCTAATAAGTTCTGATTTTCCGCATGCCAAGACTTTATTGCAAGCCGTGCAGAAAGCTTTTTTATTATTATCAGATTTTAACCAGTCTTTGAAAATATTATTCTTTAGCCAAGATAATTGGAATACTTTCCCTTTGTTACTTCTCTTCTTATCCGCCAATCCACTCGAACTAGGCTGCTGGTAATCCATCTTCTGGTTTCTGTCACTGTAATACACTAATATTGCACTACAATTCAATATATTATATAACATTACGCGACTCACCTTCACTTTAACAAAAAACGCGGGAAACAATTGGGAAGGGCCCCTTACGCGTACCTACTGTTGCACATAGATACATCCATGGAAACAACCGTCGTCGAGCTGTGACGTCAGCATGCGCATGCGCACGAAGGCTCCCATGTGGGAGAAAATCCCACGTCCTGGCATCACTGGTGTGAACATGGAGATATTACATGCGTGCAGTGCAGCATGGTGCAGCATTCCTTCTCCTCATCGCCCTCCAATCGCTTTGTCCCCTCCCTCTGCAATGTGCGAGCTAGAGAGGAGTTACTCGAGCGCTACTTCTGTTCTTCGGTCTCGCTTCATCCCTACCATAAGACCGCGCAATCTATTATATATGTCTATGCAATTACGTTACTATTGCATATCACTGGATAAGGAACACCTCCTATTTCGGTTTATACTTAGTTTGTAAATTGTCCGAAGTGGGATGGACACTATTTTGGTGGACACTATTATCGGTGGTGTATATCGTGTATACTAGTGTCACGTGGTCAGACGTTTGCGGCGCACACTCAGAGGGGGGCTGCTGGCGCCCTGGCGGCGGTCTTTCAGGTCGGCCATATTTTCTCTCGTGGGCCTCAGTCAAGAAGCTGGTGATTCCTTGATAATCCCTGGGGATGCGAGCTGTGAGCGGTGTTACCGCGCGTTCTCTATCTGTGAATCAGTGATCGCTGTTCGATCATGGCTAAAGGAACTAAAAATTTGAGTGGGAGACGGTCATCGTCGCGGAATGCGAGGCCCTACGACGCAAACAATGTGAGTAGTCTACTCTTGGCACGAGCCCCTCGCGACGGTGACAAACCTAATCCGAGGCCAACGGTTCTTCCCGCCTTGAAGCTCGAACTAGAAACCCTGACGAATTAAAACCGTTTATCACACCCGATTGGGACCGATTCCCATGGGACGCATGTCCTCCTGAGTTGTAGCCTCGTTAGACCTACACAATGTCACGGTTATGTGAGTTCTCTCATTAACCTCAACCCTTTCCAAACTCTAATCCTCTATTCAGATATAATTATAGGTAATGTTGTAGCGAGTCAGTGATCTTTATGGAGCCAGCAGCATATAATTCTATCATAGGTCTGATTTGGCTAGGGTCTTCTAGTCAAAGAGTTTCTTCGAAGGTTTAAGAATTTGATAAATGATATAGAAGGGAAATTATGAGAGGACTTTCCACATTAGCCAAAACCCCACCTTTTAATTTCTTTTTAATATCTCCTAAAGTGAACTCGTACATAATTTATATAAATGTGTGACAAATATATTAGCGTAGTCAATGAATTCATGTGAGATCTTTATGTAAATGATTCATGTTGCTCATATATGTATTTAGCAGAGGATTTGAAAGGCTAACTAATGGAAGATGTTCTATAGTGAACAATTTCTATGTCTTTTGATAATTTTTTATTGTTAAGTATTTAAGTTGTAAAGCATAGATATAGAAATATAGACTGCGCATCAGGCTGAGTCAGCGTCCCAACTTTAGAAAGAGATGGGTTATTTTCATAGGACTTACTATCTCTTTCTAATATAGCTAAGTCAATCGTTCAAAACACAGAGTCCCAAAACCTCATCCCCTACTACTTAGATTTAAAAAGAGATGCTAAACCTCCAAAAGCTATCTATCTCTTTCTAAACTCGGGATGCCTGTTTCAGGGAGATGCACAGTCCATATATCTATGTTTATGGTCTAAAGTAACCTATCTATATAACAAATGAATTTACATAAATTTTTACTGAAATACAATTGACATTGCTTGTATTTTTGTTTGGGTGATTGTAGGTTTATGCTTTTGACGAAAGTAAAATTTATGAACATTTTCTAATGGATTCAACAAATGCTATTTTTATCATTAATGCTCTGGAACATTTAAGTTTATAAGGAGTTTAATTTTTAAACACTTAGTATGTGTTGCAGAGGTGACCCTGATACGCTAAGACATATTAATTCAAATATAATTAAAAGGAGGACAGTTAGTTTTTTTAGTGTAATATTAGGCAACATATCTACTATTATGATACCATCTATTATCTGGTAGACCCAACTACATGACCCTGGTATATTTAATGCCTCGCTATGTTGTTACTTCCAAGTATACCTATTGAATCACTTATAATGTCTGACTTCAAAACATGATTTCCTTTTCATTATGGAAGTCTATAATTGACCTGATTAGTTTTATGTACCAGACCTGGTGCTGTCAAATACCCTGGAAAGCTTTTAATTAGCTGCTAATATTTTACTGTTGTAAAAATTGAGTTCAAAAAGGTATTTCTATGCAAAACTTCAAAACAATCTATTGTTTTGATATTTTGAAATATTTTGTTGAAATTTGTAGTAATAATGAAGATATAGATGTTTTGTTTTGAGGTTTACTCTAAATTTCTTTGTTTTCAGTCATTTGTAAAAAAGGTGGCAACAAAGGTAACAGATCTTATACCGCAAAGGTCATGGATCAGTAAATGGTTCAATTCCTCCCAAAATGAAGGAGATGTATTAGTCGATACTGAGAACCCTGAACAGGTAGAATCTGAAGAAGACATCCAAAAGCCTCCACCTTCAAAACGACCATGTATTCGTATGGATGTCACTTATCCATCTGGTACATTCGTAATCCAACCAAGAGCTAAAGCTCCATTGAACAAAACCAGTCCATCTAAACTACAATATTCAATCCATAATGAGACGGTAAATATAATTTCTTTTTGGAGCTATTGAGGAGCTTTGGTAACTATTGAAAACTGGTTCATTCCATAAATTAAATTACTTATTTCAGTCTGAGGATTTCTCTGTACCTGTGATGGCTGGGCCAAGTGGGACAAATTTAATATCGTCCACACCTGCAATACAAACAGATATTAGAAATATAACACCTCAGAGAGCTGACTTGAATTCATTGGTCGTTGCAACAAATAATGGAGCTACAAATGGCACAGATGACAATTCTGAGTCTAGCGAAAGTACTAGTGGTTGCAGCTCTCTTATTCCACAAACAAACAGACAGGAGGCCCCTTCAAATGTCTCCTACAATTCTCCATTTTCTAACAAAAAGAGATTTATCAATGAAAAATTAACGTTTAGTAAGATTCCTTTATTTGTTGAAACTTATTTTAATCTGCTTTTAACATTTCTTCTTTTCTTCTTTCCAGCCAATCATACACAGTCTCCAAGGTCTTTATTCCTAGATAGCAATAGGGACACGCTAAGCAGTCGTAGACCAAGTTTTAACGCGTCGATGATGACAAACACACCAGATCATGTATCGCCGTTGTCATCACCTTTCTATAGTGGAAATATTACTTTTGGTGGAGCGAATGCAGCCGATCTGTACAAACGTGGTCGCTGTTTATTTAACAGCTCAAACGAGGTAGATTGTATTGAATATTATTAGTCTAGACTGCGGATGTTTATGCAAAATAACATTTTCTAACGTAATTTATAAAGACGAGCAAACGTAGAAATTTATTTTTCCCCCTAAGTATCTTATTGGGTTCAAACTAAAATAGAAAAATCATTGGATCCAATGAAATTTATGTCTTTTATTGAACTTTTATAAAATCCGCAGTCTAATTATTACCATCCACATCTTACTATCACGAACTGTATTGATTTGACTTTTATAGATTCAACTTAAGGTTCCAAGAAGAACAAGAGTTGAAGTAAAACCATTAAATATATCTGGGATTGATTCATCTGGCATGAGTCAAACAGCAAAAAAAATATTAGAGGCATTGGAACATTTTTCGTCGCCGGTAACGGACGCTAAAAAGATTCCATTAAAAATGTTGAATAACACGTCGATGTATAAAAAAAGAGCTAGGGAGGAAATATTGCCAACCAAAGTTGGACTGCGTCATTTGACGCGCGAATTAACTGTGCCGACTATTCCCGATATATTAAAGTTGAGAAGGCGTCAGAAACTGCAGGACACTACGCTTGTGGCTAGGAAAATTGTCTCAGCTCGCAGTGAGCCACCACCTCCACAAGAATACCATATTAGGTATAAATTTCAACTCTGCGTTAAATAAAGAAGTTCTTGTCTATAATTGTCCGTGACTTATACGTGTGTAAACTTTCTTTTTCAGGACGCAAGGTGATGAAGACTCAAAGCATCTGGGGAAGATCAAGACTACAGCGACGAATTTCGAACAAGAAGAGGCAATTCAACCAGTCAATCTACCATGTATACCTTTGCCGATAACGTCTTTACCTAATTTTAATTTCATGCCAGTTGTTAACTTAAAGTCGTCGGACAAAACTCCTATGGAAGAAACATTTACCTTTGCGAGTCCTATAAAAGTAACGAATGTTACAAATACCTTGAAGTCTATCAACAACTTTACATTTAGTAGTCCGCTTAATGCTGACAAACAGTCAATTGACAGATCTAGTAACTCAAGTTCGCCTTTAAAAAGAAGTGGTAAGGCTGTTGTGTCATCTACCAATTGTATAGCTTCTGTGACACAAAATTTCGTCTGGTATGGTTCGTCTACGGCACCCAGACCGAAAGAGAACATTAAAAAGGCAGATAATATTGTTCCTGCTACTTCAAAAGACTTAAAATCAGGAAGCGTGATGGATATCCTCAGTTCTAAATCAGCGAAAATTGAGCCTCAAAAGTCAAGTAATACGAAGGTACAAGATTCCACTGATAACAAAGAAAAGACAATTACCTCAGGCACAAGTAAAGATTTAGTTAAAACTGTGAACTTAAAATCTGGTCTATTACAAGATACTTCATCTATGTGGGAATGTTCCGAGTGTTTAATCAAGAACAGTAACTCTGAAACCCAGTGCTTTGCTTGTAAAACTGCCAAACCGAATCCGAAAGACAATAAAATATGTGAATTGCCATCAACACTCTCAAATGCTAATGATTCGAATCCAGGCAATAACAAGTTTGGATCCGAGTTTAAACTTTCTAGTGATCAGTGGGAATGTTCGTCGTGTTATTTAAGAAATAAGCAAACTGATGATAAATGTGTTGCTTGCAATGCACTCAAACTAAACTCTATACACAAAGCTAACTCAAACATAGCAAAATTATCAAACTCTGACATAAATAATGTCGTTGACAGTGTACAAGGACCTGGAGAATGTTCCAAGTGTATACTAAAAATTATTGGAAGTTCAATCGTGTGCTCTTGTAGCGCATCTAAATCAAGTCCTAAAAGGAATGAAGACTCTAATGATTTGAGTACCTCAACTAATCAGAAGACATTGAATAATTTAGTTGTTAAAAATGAAATAATGGAGAAGTTTAAACCAGGTAAAGATACTTGGGAGTGTCCTTGTTGTATGGTCAGGAACGCGGCTTCTGTTGATACTTGTCCCTGTTGTAACACAACCAAGCCTAGTACTGGAGGTACAATGAAAACTGCTACACCATTGGTTCCGAATGGATTTGGAGATAAATTTAAGAAACCTGAGGGTGCGTGGAACTGTGATATCTGTATGTTACAAAATGAAGCGAAAGCTACCGAGTGTGTTGCCTGCGGAGGTTTAAAACCTGGAATAAAGAAGTCGGATAACTCATCTACAAACGTTAGTTCCAGTTTACAATTCAATTTTGGTATGCCTTCAATTACTGGCGGCTTTAATTTTGGAATAGATAAAGCTAATCAACAGAAGACAGAGAGTATAACGTCTACGAGTACCTTTAAATTTGGTGCGAGTCAACCGAGTAGCCAAGCTAGCCAATTCACGTTTGGCGTTCAGAAAGAACAGAAGATGTTGAATGAAACGTTAAAAACTGGAAACACTACTATAGAAAGTGGATTTGGATTACAAGCAAAGAATAGTGAGAAAACAAAGATTAAGCAAGTTTCAGAAAAACCAATGTCAGCGTTCTCCTTTGGTATACCAAAAACTGAGAACTTAGCAGGAAACAATAAACCTGTCACTACATCATCTTCTACAACGCTTCCAGCTACCTTCACATTCGGCGTACCGAAACCCGAAACCAAAAAATCAGATATAGAAAAGCAAAGTTCATTGTTTGGAAATACAATGACACAAGTTTCAGAGTCAACTACAGGTACTACTGAATCCACTGTCACCAGTGGTAACGCATTAATTACTTCGCCGAATAGCTCCCAAGAGATTAAACCAGCCGGTATATTCGCATTCGGTGTACCGAACTCCACGACTGCAGTTTGCAGCGTTTCTACCAGTGTAGTAACAAGTCTTCCGTCTTCTACTCAATCTTCCTTCGCGTTTCCTGAAACAAAACTAGCGCAAACGTCAATACCCACTTTCAATCAGTTAGTGACATCAACGCCTGCATCGTCATCTAATACTTTCACATTCGGAGAGAGTAAAACGGCAGAGGGTGGCTTGGCAACTAAAACTTTCGGTGCGCTACCAAACGGTTCTGGAAACTCAATATTTTCAAGTGTCTCTAGTACTCCATCGTTATTTGACAACACCGATGCGAAAACTATTCCGGCATTTGGTACAAAAGAGAACAAACAAGCTACATTTGTTGCAAATCCAAGTAAACCGTCTCCATTCGCGATACCAGAGAATAAAGTAGCAACATTCGGTAACGCGGAGAGCAAACCATCAATCTTTGGATCCTCTGATGCTAAGTTGCCTGTATTCGGGTGTACTGATACTAAAACAACATCTTTGTTCAATTCAACTCCCCAAACGCCAGCCGCAACATTCAGTGCGTCTTCAACCACGCCGTCGACCACCCTCTTTGGGTCATCAGCTACACCTATCTTTGGTAGCAGCGGTTCAACATTTGTCAGCGACGCGAAGTCCAATATGTTTGGATCTACTTCCAAACCAGACGAAACTAACACGCCAAGTTCAAATTTGTTCACGTTCAGCGCTACTCCTCAACCAGTGGCGCAATCAGGAACAGGATTCAACTTTTCTGGGAATGCCAATCCTTCGGAGGGGTCCACTCAGAAACCATTGTTCACCTTTGGTAGCGGCACGAGTACGTCACAAAGTGGCAATGTGTTTGGAAGTACGTTCAATACTCCTGCTTCAAACACTTCTGGATTCACTTTTAATGCACCTAAACCTGAAATACCAACGTTCGGTCAGTCCACTGTACCGCCGTTAATCTTTGGAGTAACTCAGGCTGCATCTCAGAATCAACACTCATCGTCATTTACACCAAGTTCAAGTACAGGATTCAATTTTGGGTCCACCGTACCTGCTACATCTTCGGGTGGCTTTAACTTTGGCGCATCAGTGAGTAAAATTGAAAGGTTGCAAAAAAGTTAATCCAACTAATTTTATTAATAACTTTTTAGACGTCCAATCCTACATCATCCACAGGATTTAACTTCAATGCTCCCAGTACTACTCCGACGTTCGATCCCAATACTCCACCATCCTACAACTTCACCGGTGGAAACGCGCCTGTGACATTCAAGTAAATAAAGCTAAATAATTCTTAATTGGAAAAGATATTAAATTTTTTATTTTTTAGTGGTACACCTCAAGCTGTAAGGAAGATCAAGAAGGCCTTCAGAAGAGTACGGTAAAGAGCGAGTAACAGGAGACGCTAATTGTGCATACACTCGGATGCTTTTTTACACCTGTGTATGTGGAGATACATTAAACAGTTACAGTACAGTGAAGAATATCACGTATACGTGGTGGTATACCAGGCACTTTGTGTAATATATGAGTCTACTGATGGTAATATGCTTGCGTACAGCCACTTGTGTTCCACAGGATCTGTAAATTATAAATTATTTAAATTATACAATAATAACGGTTGATAATTGACGCTGGCATAAAGCCACTTTTACCAATAGGACGGATCGTGATGAGATCCCATTACTTTGCCCAAATCAGACCTTGAATATATACTGACATGGAAAAAGAAGCTTACACGTTCAAACAGAAGATAAGCACTGAGTGTGTGCAGTTCATTGAAGACGATGAGTGGGAGTGCACCTTCGGGTAAGTATAAGTCGTTCACAACTCGTGACAACATTTTTATGACTGAACAAATGGTGAAATTATATTCTTTTTTTTGTTGATATTATAAAAAATATTCTTGGATTTACAAGGCTGTAGTTACGGTCGCTGAAATTCTCACTAATTTCACTTACTAATTTAACTATGTCTCTCCACACTTACATCAAAATCACTATCCACTATACTGCTTTGTAATATGTAAAAATATGTATTTTGTAAAGATGAATTTAAGTAATTTCGAAGTCCGTGGTTGAAGATAACTGCAAGTTACACATGAAAGTATTCGAACTGGTCCTTTGTTAGTATAATTAAAAAAAATTTAAGGGGTCTGCATATATCAATTTTGGAGAGGTACGTCATGAAATGACCAAATAAGCGGTTTATATTATGGTTCTGTTGTTTATATGAACAGAACAGTAATATAAATAATTTGTTACGGAGGTCCGTATCTTTTACAGACTTCTGCAGCATATAAAAAATGTTTATGGTCTTTTTTATTAAAAAAGTTTTAATATGGAAAAAATTACGAACTGAGACTTGAGACATGTTTTTATAATCTATACCTACGGTACATACTAATAAATTAAAATGACGATTCATGAAAATACAGATGAGCCTCCCAGAAGTTAGACTGATTAACTCCGTGAAATAAAAAAAAAAAACACAATCGAATCATTGCAGAGATTTCAGATTTAAATGTAATTTCATATAAAATATAAAGTACAAAACAGTAAATATATTGAAAATTGATGTGAACTGAGAAACTCATGGAAGGTAGTATTCGAAAAGCTGAAATATCGACTTTATAATGAACTTTATCACTTTGATCTATTATTGCCGAACAAATATAATAAAATTTCGTGCTAGTGGGAGTAAATTATTTTACTGAGATACCATAAAACATGTCTCATGTTTCAGCTCATAACAGTTTAAATACAGAATTTCTTAATACGAAAATTTCCAAATATTCCTTAAATTAATAAAGCATTCACATATTTGTACATATGTATAAGCAAGGTAACAAATCAAAATAGTTTTTAGTTTCTTTAAGAAGGAATCACCAATGCATCATCTCCCAAAAAAAAAAAGAATAGATTCTCCACAAATTTTGATATGTCACGGGTATTGTGAATCGACTGAATAATCAACGGAATCCCACTTCATATAGGCGTTAATTATAGTTTAATTAGGATTTCGCGAACAGTTCTACAAAATCCTTGTAGCTCTGGCTCTGAACAGAAACAGTGTATCATACACGAAAATGGCATTCGGCATAGTACAAACTGACGATTACCGAAACGATTCGCGTCGGATAGTCGAAATTGTATATTTTTTTTATATATCGAATGAATTAACCCTATAAGGAGATACTGAATGCCATTTTTATAGGATTAAATTCTATTAATGTCGCGTGTTTTATTGTAGCGTGAATGCAAAGACGTATGTTGGATGGAAGATGAATTATTACGGGACTTCTAAAGAGTTACATTCTCGTTTCTTTTTCTTAATTTTGCCAGTATACTAAGCGTAGTTTTTATTTTCCTACAATAACGTATCTTGTAACCGTTATTTGGAACACAGGACGGAACTGTGAATCGAATATCGTTTTTAGAAGTCCCTAAGATCGGAAAGTAGTTAGTCGATGTGTCGATTATTGGATTACACACGTCTTATTTAAGAATTAGGATAGTTATCTGTAACGTTGGCTTGAAAAAAAATTGACAGTAGCCAAGAATAACTCGGCACAAGACCCACCTTCTGCCATAATAGATTTTTACAAGCGACTTTGTTACATATATTGTTACTCTATATGTTGTGTAATATTGTAGCCTTTAAGGAACTTTCAGTTTTTGCGTGCATTATCGTGAAACGAGGATAATAAATTAACAAGGACAGTGCAAGATCTTCGAGTTACTGGTTTAGTTGAGACTCTGAACACTGGTGGATTTCGTTATTTTATTTATAAAAATATTCCATTACAGGATCAGATACTATATAATGTTAGAGATATTCATGATTGAGATTTCAATACTACTCCGAAGTAGAATTGAGTTGAAGTAGGGAGCAAGCACCGCTGTGGCGTGAAGGTAGTGTACTGAACTACCACGCCGAGGATCCGAGTAGATTCCCCTGTACATGCACATCCTTTTTTTTCAATTTTCTTTCTGTCGTTTATCTGTACGAAATAGTAGACATGGGCAAAATCTTTATCTAAAGAAAATTTCGAATAATCCAAATTATCTTTATTCGACGAGCAACAAACAAATGAATGTATTCGATGAGAATTTATCCGACGACTGAAGATATTTTTTTATTTGAAGCACGTTTCATCCGTAGCGTAACCTTTGAATAACTTTCGGCAGCGCGTTTACTCGTGCCGCCGAACGTCGAGCGTGGAGCGTCGAATGACTTGGGTTCAACACTGAGCATTTAAAGAAACGAAACAGTGTCGTATGCTATCGCCGTGCCACGAAGGATCATTGTTTTTAAGAATTTTTTACTTATCTACTGATCTTCGCATTTGTACATGTAATGTAATTGAGATCAGTTTTTGTTCAACCACTCAAGTGGTACATATTACATATGCGTCCCAGTGGTCATGAAAGGGTTAAGAAGTATTAACACTAGAACTATCAAAGCGGTCTAAATGTCTGGTTAGTACATTCTTATTACGATGATTAAAATGTGACAACAATGCATTTTCTCGGATCTTTCATAACTTTCATTGTAATATGAAAATAAAGAAATTAGTTATTTATAAATTTGAATATTTTCAAAAGTTTGTCATGTTTATCGTTCCGATAGAAATAGATAAACATTTATTTGTCAGTAGTTCTAGTTTTAATTACGAATTAGGTGCATCTTACAGTATTCGTCGTCAGAATCTGGTATTAAGCAATCACAATCAAATTAATTTATTTATTGACTTTAAACAGTAGTCGTCCATCATTAACCATTAACTGGAATTGTTCAGTGATTTATAAAATTAATGTTTGAAGTGTCGAAATATTCTTTTTTTTTTAATAAACAATTAGCTTTGCTTTAGAAATCTGTATTTTAGTTCAATTTTCTCCTACATTATTCCATATAATATTGGAAATTAAGTTAATTCTGAATTTCAGTTTTTTACAATATAAATTTACAAAATACATTGTTTCATTTCTTTAAATGCCAAGGTGTTGAGCCCAAGTCGTTCGGCGTTCAGTGGCTCGAATAAACGCGCTGGTAATAAATATAAAGATAAAAATGAAAATCTTATTCGACAGTACGGATGAAACGTTCTCCGAATAAAAAATATCTTTATTCGTAAGATGAATATACAGCGAATAAATTCATTTATTTGTTGCTCGTCGAATAAAGATAATTTGGATTATTCGAAACTTCGAATAACGAATAAAGATAAAGTATAGTTTATTCGAATTATTATTTAAATAATTTTTTATCTAGATAGTGCCCAACTCTACAAAATACAGTGGACTCTAAGTATATTGCCATGGTCGGAGCTGTAGGGGAATAAAATGGCAATGAGTTCAGTGCCCCCTCCATGCTAAGTTTTATCGTCATAGCATCGGCCTCAGTGCCTGCGAAAAAGCTAGATCGTGCTGGTGCGCCGGCGTACGCAATGTGGTGGGAGAGCGAATTTGTGTGCTCGAAAGCACATGTGAAGAGGAAGTGTCTTGCGTGGCAATATAGTTAGAATCCACTGTATTTAGATTGTGCATGCAAAAATATTTGGTAAATATTAACACGTTGAGCGTGGCGTCAGCCCGTGGGGGCTGACAGTGGAGTTTTTGTTTCGGCGGTGTCGGTCCATGGGACTGGCAGAATCAAGGTTAAAAAATAAATGTTATAATTTTAATGAAGTTTATTAAAACATTCTACGCAAAGGATGTGGTTTGGTTTTACAAGTATTACAAAAAATCAGATCTTGCGGAGCAAAATTGGCTCCGCGCTCAATGTGTTAAATAAATTTAATTCCGAATGTATTTTCATGATAATGCTTTTAGTGAAATTTATTAAGGTTTTGCATTTGTTTACTGTGTATAAAAATACAATAATGGTACTCATCATAATGTATATGTAAACACAATAAGAATGCTCGAAGAAGTGAAAGTGACGGTGTACTGAAAACAATCGAATTTTCTATCAAAATGACTTATATTTACAACTAAAAAATATGTTTTTCTCTACTATGTTTGTCCTGCTTGTATGATAAGTACCATTCCCGTACATAATGATAAGTGCCATGTTTGTATTTGAGTATATACATAGTAAATAAATTTAAAACCGTAATAATAAATAAAGACATCTTTATGAAATATACATGTAATCAAATTTATTTAATATTTGCGCACGTTTTATTGCGTAAAATCTAAGTTTTATACAGATAAATGAAAAATAAATGGAAAAAGAAACTGTGTATGTAGAGAATAGAGCATAGACCCTCAGCGTGGTAGTTCAGTAAGCTATCTTCACGCCATAGCCGTGCTTGTTCCCTACTTCAACTCAATTGCACAGTACTTCTTAACATCTATGTATAAGTATCTGACCTTGTAATGGGGTGGGCTATTTTCGTATACAGAATGACGAAATCTACCAATGTTCGGAGTCTCAACTGAACCAGTACCTCGAAGGTTTTGTACTCTCGTTGTAAATAGAGACACGTTGATAATTCGCACCCTTCGTAGTCCGTTACCAAACAATATACTACATACCAGTAGTTACGCGACTCACTTGAAAAGTATACTTCTTTGTGTAAAGTTAGCATATAAAGCATAAGACGATCCTATACGCAAGGTTCAATATTAGGTTGATCCAAAAGTTCTTTGAAAATTATTTGAACGATGTTTTTAAATTTTATCTTAACGGAAAACGTAACGTTTGTTTCTTATTAAATCATGGATTTCATGCATTTATGACAGATGTAACTTTGTAAACCGTATTAAAATAAAAACTTCTCAATATAGCGTAAAAGAAAATTTGGTTCTTTCTTTGCCTTATAAAACCATTCTTTGAGGTAATAAATTACTATAGAAGTCCCTCTTCACGAGTGAATCCAGAAGAATCTAAATTCATATGAACACCCATAGTCTACATGTTGCAATAATTATTATTATTGTTCTGTTACTTATTATCATTGTAGAATATTCATAAAGTTGTGCAAAAATAATGCCTTCCAATTATAAGAGTACCTACACGAAATTTCGGATCAACTTAATAGTTTTCATACGTTCTAATGTTATCGTCATGGATTTTGTCTACGAAGGGGTCTTCCGTAGATATCACTGTAACATATATAATAATTACCCGATTATTAATTATTATAATTATTAACGATTACCATGATGACAAACTGATGGTGAAGTGAGGCTGCGCTGAGATATGTCTACGCTGCTGTCCCACACCGTGAACATTCTCTGTCTAGGCTGTGTCGTCCCTTTTGTCTATCTCCTAGATAAATCTCCAAATTAACGAATGTACACGTTGTATCACATTGTATTAAATCTTGCGTATGGCCTTAAACAAGAGACGCATAACGTATATGGGCGTAGATGTATTAACGATTCTAAAGTGAATCGTGTTGGAATTGTTTTGTAGCAGTTTCTACTCTCCATTGCGTAAATGTCTGAAAAGCGTCACTTTGAAATCGTTCTACAATAGATGTGTAACATCTCATGATTCATGGAATATTTGCTCCTTGGAATTACAAACACCAAATTGAATATTAATTGGTTCGCGTTTGCTCTATACTACAGTGATATCATTGAGAAAAAGGAATTAAAATGCTATAGATAATAGATAATTGAATCTCAAATAAACAGTACTTAGTAGTAGGGTAAGTGTTGGATCCTGTGAGTCATGAGATGGCTATAAACGAGTCGAATGAGGCCTTACTGTAATCTTAGTCCATGGGAAATTGATTGCACTGAATTTCTATTGAGAATGTGTTGATCTCAGGTTCAGAAAAATGAAAGAGATATTTGTTATTAAATAAGTCCAATGATTGACTGTAATTAGAGATACAATGTACGTGAGAGAATGTTCACCGTTTGCTTCAGGTGCTATCGGGTGTTGTTATATTCTCATTACATGGTATAAGATTAGGTAATCTTGTAAAGGGAGTATCGGTGTTTCTCAACCTGATACCGGTAATCATCGGCACAAATGACGCAAGAATCATATACGCTTAATGATAATCGAATAATCTTTTTTATATTAGGAGAAAGATGTTATCGGGTTGTAAATGTTTTATTTAAGAAAGCATGGATCGCAGTGCTTTAGTTACTCCAGAATACAGCGGATAAAAGAAGTATTTATACAAATCGGATCTCTCATGGTAAAAATACTGAAGAAAATGAACAATATATGTCTAATCATGAAAAACATTGTTTTAAAGTTTACTGTGGTTAATAGAAATTTTTATGACATAATTTATGAATCTGTATAGTTATTGTAAAGGTTAGCATGTGCTAATATTGGTTTTTTATCCACTGTACATGAATAGTAAAGCAGACGAAGCAGAATGGATCGGAACGCGAAGAAATTTCTTTTTTAAAATTATTGCGATTAATAAAGCAATGCAACGTTTAAAAGGAAGCGATGATATTTTGTTTGTATTGCTATCTAGTTCTATTTCATGTAAGTCAGAATTTACAAATTTTCTAAGAATAATTACAAGCATCTCATTATACAAGCAAATATTATTCCAAGGATCTGTATCGAAAAATGATAAAAAATTCCTAATTTTGCATTGTTTTCCTACCGATGTTTAATAAACCTTGAGTTCTAACGTTACTTAAATTACAAAAAAAAACTAGAGAGTTCATGAATTTTGAATCACATTCCATTACTCTATGAATAATCTAGAATTGGAAGTTTAGAATTCGAGAAAATTGCAAAAATTATGTTCCGAAGTCTATTATATGGATGCAAAAAATAATTTTTCATTTCTCAAAAGAAACTTAGAAATGTTTAAGAATAATTTTTTGGTACGGTCCAGTCTGGATTAAGACTGGAGAAAGTACTTTTTTCAATGTGCATTCACGAAAATGAAAAAAGAAAGCAGAGGGTTTTCCTTTAAAATGTTCTGCCAACAATAGGGTGAAACATAATTTGTTACTAAATTGGTTCTAAAATTTCCTCCAAAATTGAAACAGTCTATATGTAGAGATATACATATGAACAATAGTGTCTATTCTCCAATAATTTGTCAGGTTTCAAGCCACTGCGCGACAGCGGATATGTTAATGCAGTTAATGTATATTACCTAACGACAGGAACAGCCGTATAAATGTAATTATAGCAGAAAAGAAGTTTCGATAGCCTCATACTGTATAATTTATTGAGTAAACGCTACGTTGACTTTGATGCGTGAGATTTTTGTGATGACGAGGGCTATCTAACTGACGTTGAGAAACACCGTGGATAGGGTATGTTTCACGTTAACATAATTACAATTATTAACGCTATCCTCTATACTCGTAATACTTATATTATACATAGATCGCTAGGTTACACGAAAAATATGAATCGAGTGGCAACGGTTTTAGTTTCTCGGTTTACAGTTTTATTTTGCTAGTGGATAAAATAACGATTTTAGGTGGGCATTTACATGATAACGATCATGATGGTAAAAACATGTACAATATTCGGCAGGGAATAATTTGATTCTCATTCAGAGTGTACTCTGAACAAAGAAGAATATTCGAATTCTCGTTACGTTGTATTTTATGTCTGTAAGCGTCAAGCTCACTCCTTAATAGTTCCTCGAAGAAATATACGAAATAAGGAATCCATACTGCAATGCCCGTGGCTGATCAACACACCCAGTCAGCCAAACTGCAAAGTCAAATGTTGTCCAATATCTGTTATAAAGTTATGGCTACAAGTTTGATGCAAGATTTGCTATTAACAACTGGCGCGCACATTGGCAGCAACGTAGGCAGAAAATTGTCTACAACATATTCAGCAAATTGGCCCGCGGAGACTCCCTATCCGTTTTTGACACAGCTTATGTTGCAAGACTTGCTGCCAATTTGTTTTACCGTTGTGTCACCTAGCTTTGTCTGCAAAACTCAAGGCAAATGTAGAAACAGATGGCTATGGTTTTTTAGACAACTTTTGTCATTATTTGCTGGCAATTTGCTCGAAACTTGTACACAACTGGTTATCATGGCATGTACATCGTTGTCCGGGTATTATTAAAAATATTTTGTTTCAGATACACAGTATGTATCTAAACCTCCTGTACAGAACAAGAAACTATTAGTGTCTGAAATACTATTAGAGATCTTTCTTTCGTGTGTGAGGAGACACTGTTCGCTAAGGGCCTCTATTCAGCATAAACAGTTCATTTGAATTAAAAATTTCAATTCGTCGTCGAGAGCTACACTATAATACAACGTAATTTTCTTATGTTGCACAGCTGTACGAGGAATTACGCAAACAAATAAAGATTATCTATGATTATGATATGTCAAGTATTTGATTCATTTATTTGATATAGGTACATATTATCACACTCTGCAAAGATAAGTTTCTCTGATCACGCTTTACCGCACAAATCCATCTTTGTTTTTGTAACAAATTGCATTGCATGGAAATATTCAGCCATCACAGTGCTGACAGTAACAACGGAAGGACCTTAACTGTCGAACTTCGATTTTAACGGGATTTCGTAAGATAATACCCAAATAACACAAAGACATCTTATTCGAAAGTTCTAAAGACGTCTATTTCTGACATTCATGACATCGCACAGGCGTCGGTAACGTCCTACAAACACTTTAACCCTCCGAGCACGAAAACATGGTTACTGGTCCCTATGTCATTTCTGATCCCCACTGATATTCTACTACACAGTGTATTACACACAGCGATGGCGAGGCTCGAGCTCGAGCTGAGGCCCTCGCTGACACTGTACTAACACAGTGCCAGTATGGCTCGAGCTTGAAACCCTCACCGATATTACTACGCAGTGGCGGTTGCTCGAGCTCGAGCCACCGTCATCATGTATACAATCTAATGATTAGCTGGTTCCACATTACATTTGGATTTTCGTGGTTCTTATTACATTAACTAGAATAAAAATCTCGTGAATTATAAAACAAATTATATTTATTAGTCAATACTTCTGCGGTGGCTTGGCCCGGTCGTTCGCATGTAAACAAACATCGATCGCTATGCGATTTAGACGACAGCTCCGTCACTGCGTGCATTGTGCATGTCGCTCATGTCGCTCTCGAGACCGCGTGTCCCTGTTACGTCCCGCGTTGCGGTCGTTACTTTATTTCTATTTTCGGGTCCTGGCTCTTTTAAGGTGCTAAAGCACGCCCTGTCTAAACTTACCGATGATATACAGAATTAGGATATGGAACGGGAGAGATAGGAAATCACTCTCGTTTATAACAACAACAAGATATATTCTAACAATGAATAAAATAAAATGTACAATGAAGTCTTAACATACCAATGATGATGAATGATTAACGCTTGCGGCTGGTTCAGTCGGGGTTTCGGGTCCTTGAAGGGGCGGAATACTTGCTGGCGCTCGGAGCCGTGATGCAGGGGTCGGGCACTGCGGGATACGTTATCACCGTCTCGGACGTCACACTTCGCGGTCCGGTGTCTTATCGAACTCGCCTGTTAGGCCGCGCGTAATCGCAAAGTCGCGTCGCAC
>NW_015374085.1:37894-38191 GCF_001272555.1 Dufourea novaeangliae | reverse complement strand
TTATCATTTATTGACCTAATTAATGCAGATGTTATATACTTACACATATATTTCATAAAAAGATGCAAAAAGAATACAATTAATCGCAAACGCTCCCTCAATATTTTCATTTGTCGACCAGCGGAAATAGATTTTGAACTAATAACGATTTTTCGACTTTCTTGTATACATGTGCACAGGGATAAGGAAAGAAAGACTTGAAGGATTTGAAAAAAAGTACGATCTTCATATTATCAAAAATGTTTTATTTAAATAAAAATAATTATTGACATATATGGGGCGGCTGCCCCCACCACT
>NW_015374085.1:21881-36939 GCF_001272555.1 Dufourea novaeangliae | reverse complement strand
ACTGCGGCGAAAATTCACGTTCTCGACGCGATGCCCCGCAACCTAAGCGCGTGAGCAGTCAAGAGACCCTATTCCAATCCCAATGCGGCGGTTTTACTTTTTATTTTTAATTATTTTATAATTTCACTTGGTAACCTCTAAGTAAAATAAAAAAGTTAAAAAATATTGATTCAGGAAGCATTTAAAAAGAAGAAAATAAATGTTTTCCACTTCAATGTCTAAATTTTTTATTATATACATACATATTATGTTGTATACACATAAATTATTTTTACAATTAGATGTTACCCGCTAAAAACCGCTGCAGCTGGTCCACGTATATGCCGAATGGTCTTTTGCTTTTCTCCATATGAAAAGAAAAAAACACAATTGAAATAGTAATTTTAATAACATAAGATAAAATATTAAGATTGCTATGAACTTATTTTTTTTTTGTTGAATTATTCTGTAATTTCGCTTCCTCACTTTTGAGTAGAAGTTTCGCAGCAAACGAAAGTAACGAAGTACGATAGTCTTTTAAAACTATTTAAAATGTGCCTCATTGTAATATTTTGGAAATTCCTTTATTGCCGGAAATTTTCTTTATTGACAAAAATTTCGACGGCTAACGGTAATGAATTTCTAAAAGCTATTTCAACGGTAAGGGACTTTTAATTAGGTCCATCGTAGACGTCGTCGAATACTTTATTGTTTCATTATGTCAAAAGAGTCTTTTGAAAAGAGGTAGTCAAGAATTTCAGGGGATTCGAAAGAAGTGCTTAGGCGCTCGAAAAAACAATATACTGCTAATAGTGATCCGCTATAGACTTCACAAAGGACCTGTTAAAGGTAACCGTGCGCCCAGTTCCAGGTAAGCGAGCCGCTCGCGCGGCGTTTACAATCGGCCGAATCGTACCAATTGGTCTCGTACTCGTCTCAGTGGTGTCATTTAAAGTAATATGGATTGCAACTGGTACGATCGGCCAACCGTATTCACCGCGCCTACCAAAAATCCCAAATCCCAAGCAATCTAAACGCCGAGTAGAGAGCAGCATGAGTTCTCTACGCGTTCATGACGAAGACCCTGTCCAAAACCCCATTCTAATCCTGATGCGACGGTTTTACTTTTTATTTTTAATTTTTGTGTAATTTTAGTTTGTAATTTGCCAGTAAAATAAAAAGTTCCAAAATATATTTAAGTAGCATTTTACAAAAATGGGAGATGTATTTATTCCTCTTTAATATTTAAATTTTATATTACACAAATACATATTCTCTTATATATACAATAGGCAAATTATTCTTACAATTAGATGTTACCTTCATTCTAACTATTGCAGTACATACATATGAAAACATTGGAAGAAAAATCCATCACATTAATATGTTACGTAGAGTAAAATGAAAGCTTGGAAGATATTAATTTCACAAACGCCTCATTGTCATATTCGGTAGTAGTACTATTATTCCAATTGCGGTTTAAACTATGTGCATATGTACTTCTTTTCAGATATAGAAAAGTAAAGGACCGATGCCGACAGCAGAATGATTTCTCTCACACGCTCGTTCATGATGAAGAGCCTGTTCGTATCCCGATGCGACCGTTTTAGTTTTTATTTTTAAGTATTGTATAATTTCCCTTTGTAATAGGTCAGTAAAATAACAGCTTCGAAGATATTAATTTGATAAGCATTTTCAAAATTCGATTTTTGTATTAATGATATATTTCGCGTTTCTGAGAACCGTTGCAGTTGGTTCACGTACATGTGATGTTAGCGGTCCTTTACTTTTCTATGTCTGAAAAGAAATATGCACATAGTTTAAACCGCAATTGGAATAATAGTACTACTACCGAATATGACCATAAGGCGCGTATATGAGCAGGTACTTAGGGTGAGACGTATCTGATCGAAACGCTCGAAACGCGGGTAACCCTATCGTAAACGGAGGCAATAACGAGACTGCACGATGACTCATTGTAACACGTAATTTGGAAATGTTTTTATTACCGGAAAGTAGGACGGTATTGACATCTTAGAAACTATTTTAACATAAAGGGATTTTGAATTAGGTGCAGTTATATTGTTAGGAATTTCCCAGATTTTGAAAGAAGCATTTTATCCGCTTAAAGAAATGAATATACCGTAAATACAGAAAGTCCATATTGAGGACGGAACACTTGTGACATTATTTAGAAGACAAAAAAAAGATGATGTGTTGTATTTCCATGCTCACCGACATCAAATCTAAAAAAATGCATATGCGTGGACCATCTTAACAAAAAAATTTAATTTTGAAAACGCTTCTTAAATTAATATCTTCCAAGCTTTCGTTTTACTGTACGTAACATATTAATGTAATCGATTTTTCTTCCAATGTTTTCATGTGTATGTACTGCAATAGTTAGAGTAAAGGTAACATCTGTGGCGGCACTAACTCCTACATTCGCCACTAGAGGTCTATCGAGTTGACACCTTTCCTACAACTACCTGAAACCTTCCTCGTTTGTATACAAGGTGTTCGACTACTAGTGGGAAAAAATGTAAGGAGTGATTCTTTGAGGCAAAATAAGACGAAAATCAAGAATAAGGAAATAGCGAGAAATACTTCGTTTGTTAGTTATAAGCGTTTAAAAATTGACCCAAATGATGGCAATTCGCTCGCACGAAGTGTTAGCGGATCACGGCTCGTAAGGGGCGTACAGTCACTTTAAAGACTCGACGACGTGCAGGAAAAGTCGGTAGAACAGCTGTCTACTTACCCCGTAGAAGATGTCGATAACTTGTGCCCGCGGTATTTGAGTCGACTCCACTTGTATCGCATTCACTATGATTACTCGATAAAATTCGCAAGAAATGTAAATATCTTCTTACGAATATTATCGAGTAGAGAGGGTTAATGAACCCTCTAGTTGTCACGTATAACAATTGTCCTATCCACGAGTATCCATGAAATTAATCCACGCATGCATGTACACCATAAAAGTCCACGAAAAGTGTCCAAACACACTGCGCGATTGTCCGATTGTCCCGATCGCGAAAAATGTTCACATACTGCGCGATTAATTAGACCCGCAAACGGTTCCTCCGTTGGGTTTAATACCCTACACGTTACACAAAATTAACACTTAAAATAATTTATTTATAACTATTTAACACTAATTTTTAACCTACACTACTTAATTTATAACAGCTATTTATACTAATTTTTAACACGCAATAATTAATAAAACCTACAATATTTAATGAAACCTGCAATAATTAATAAAGCCTACAATATTTAACGAAACCTGCAGTAATTAATAAAACTAACAATATTTAATAAAACCTGCAATAATTAATAAAATCTACAATATTTAATAAAACCTGCAATAATTAATAAAATCTACAATATTTAATAAAACCTGCAATAATTAATAAAATCTACAATATTTAATAAAAACTACAATAATTAATAAAATCTACAATATTTAATAAAACCTACAATATTTAATAAAACCTACAATAATTAATTTGCACTGTTTATAACGACGACATACGCCACACTACTAAATAATCACTACGTTCTCGCTAAATAAACTAAGACTTAGTTTTCCGAACATGAACTCTATTTGCTCGTAGAATGCAAAGGGCACCGTTTGGAAAGGACAATTGATATTATTGAACTGATCCTCCCTCGTTAGGATCGATGTGGCGTAATAGGTCGATCCCCACTCTTTCATGGTCAATACTTTTTGGGAAAGAAAATCTACATGGGAAAGTGTCTTGGAAGTCGCGTTTCTTTTCGTACATTCTTAGAGCAACATCTGTATTTTTTTCTCATACACCACTCGGGGCCACTTGGCCACAATGCCGAGGATGTGCGAGTCTGAACATTATAAAACTGTCTCTTGTCTTCTGCAGGGCGACCACCCGCCGATTGCCTGTAACGTGTTACTGCCATCGACGAACACCTTCCCTATTGTGTTTTCGGCTATCCCTCTTGACATTAACATGTAAAAAGAACTTTCAACGTCGAATTGCAACTCCATGTGAGAAACGGTTCACATATTACACCGAATGTATGTGTTTAACAATTTTCTTTATTTTATGTTATGAAGTTTTTTTATGCATCGTAATGCAGGTGCCGCAAATTACATCTTAGTTTCATTCTAATATCATTATACGTTTTGTATGATCCATGTTAATTGCATGTTATTTTTTGCGGATACAAGAACCTCACCCACTTGGAGTAAGATCGAAGTGGTAATACAATGTGCAATGCACATAAAACATACAGTAAGTCAATATTCAATACTTCAGGAATAGAGATATTATCCTATCGGGCGAAGCTTCGAACGATAAGTAATTAACGCATGCACTTGTTTAAAAACATCGTTCAGCACCCCGTAAGAAGATATTTACATTTCTTGCGAATTTTATCGAGTAATCCGACTTAATGCGATACACGTGGATTCGACTCAAACACCGCGAACACAAGTTATCGACATCTTCTACGGGGTAAGTAGACAGCTGTTCTACCGACTTTTCCTGCACGTCGTTGAGTCTTTAAAGTGACTGTACGCCCCTTACGAGCCGTGATCCGCTGACATTCCGTGCGCGCGGATTGGGTCAATGTTTAAACGCTTATAACTAACAAACGAATCATTTGTTGAAATTTCGTTATTCTTGATTTTCGTCTTATTTTGCCTCAAAGAATTACCCCTTAAATTTTTTCCCACTAGTAGTCAAACACCCTGTATATACGTATGTGTATATTTACGAAATTGCTTTCTACCATTTCGCAGATTTTTATTATATATATACATCTGTATATGTATGTATATCTGTAGGCAGTGCTACTGCTTAGCAGCAATGGCGAT
The DNA here is from genome assembly GCF_001272555.1 of Dufourea novaeangliae. Taxonomy (NCBI): domain Eukaryota; kingdom Metazoa; phylum Arthropoda; class Insecta; order Hymenoptera; family Halictidae; genus Dufourea; species Dufourea novaeangliae. The sequence goes on along the minus strand of NW_015374085.1, from coordinate 32,099 downwards.
CGACAGTCGTCACGTGACTTTTCGACCCCTGAAATACTGCAACACCGGCAAAATATCCGCGATTATGGTTTACTACTCTTGGATTGCCGCTATATTTTTCTGTTTTCCATAGGTTTGTATTACTTCTCCATCCTTATTCATTTATCAATTTTAACACTACATATATTTTTGGCGTTTCTTTCAATAAATTTTTAAATCTTTATATTTTCGTACCAAGAAATTATGCCAAATATTTGGGAATGTTCGCTGGCTTTCGAAGTTCCTTATGGCGAGAAGGCGTATGTTACTTGGTAGATTACGCATTAATTAATTAATACAGGTGAAGAAGTATTAATTGCAATGATTATCCATAGGTATAGTATTACGGCATTTCTCCTGCCTACTACTATTCTCCTTTACACGTACGTAGGAATATGTATAGGGATATGGAAGAGCAATAATAAATCAGAAATCAACGCGAAGAAATATGACGTGTCGGAGAACTTTTTTCAACAGAAACTAACCGTTTTCGCTTTTAAAGCTTCGATGAACAACGCAAAGGTGTCCATATCGTTAATTAGTTTTTATTTGATCACAAGAACTCCTTGTATTGGTTGTTTGTTATGGGTTTTATGGAATCCCAAAGCATCTTTCTCTTCTTCTAACGATGAGTCAACAGATTCGAAGTGATACAAAATATGAATGAACTAATGTAACTTAAAGTCGTTTGCAGGACCGACGTTCACTCTCCTGGTGCTCCTAGACAGTTTCACAGATTGCATAAACTCGTGGATTTATTTATTCTTCGATCGTGATCTTCGTTGACAAGTCATTTGTTCAAACAGAACATTTACGATCTACCATACGGAAATTACCGATAAACAGAAAAATGTTTATACAACGTTAATATAACGAACTTGTGACGGAGTTTTTAAAGCATCGTCATCCTAAATCAAGATCCTTATTCGTCTGGTAGATGCTTCCATGAAGAAGTTGCTAACTATAATACATTTTATTTTATATTTGATAAATAAATGAGACTTTAGCATTAGCAATAAGTGAATATATTAGCGATATAATCGATATGGGCGTTACAATGGAATTCATCGTCGTTGGAAGACTTTGTCGCAACGTTTCAATTCTTCTCGTTTGTGTATAAAAGAAGTCTCACTTTTCCTAGGACCATAGATCCCGATGCATCCTCGAAAACGATCGCTATTCTTTGCGATCCGTTATACTTGCACAGACCGGCTCATTAGTATTTCCATCGAGCGGGCGTCTATTATGTTTCGATGTTTGTATTCCCACTTTTATTCCGATCATCCCAGTGGTTCTCATGTAGCGCCGCAGAAACAACGCAAAACAGAATGCAAGAACAAACATTGGAATTACAATGATTACAATTGATAATCGCAAAGAAAAATGTTTCTCCGTGTCAACTGATTGCATGAATGATTAAGCCATTATCAATTGAAGGATTTATATCCCTTGATAAATCCAGACCATTCGCGCGGGCCTTAGATCCTACCCCCTGTAGATTGAGATCCCCTGTTGGAACACCTGAATACTTAATAAATGGATGAAATTAACATTAATAACGACTGTCTGCGACCGATCCACATCTTATCTGACGACAAACGCGTTCGACAGTCTTGCATGATATATGCCCCAGAGAAGTCTCTCGAAGAAGGTAGATCGAAGGTGGATCGGTTCTTTAACTATTTCTCGGTTAATCCATCCAGGGCGCAACGAATCGTTTTATTAACGGTTAAACGATCGATTCGTCGGTATGAATTCGGAAGACTGTACCAGTGAACCCTTGAGAAACGAGGTAAAGTTACATCCTTCAACTTGTTGCCAAGAAGCCGGAAGACCAGGTCCAGAAAATTAATTTCTTTGGAGGAAGGCTCATTTCGGAGAATTCCTATTCTTTATTAAATGAGTTACAGAACCATTAAGTTGGCAATGATTCTTTCTTGCTAAATCAGAAGAAGATAAACGGTTAATTACTACTTTCATCCAATAAAGAGGGAATCCTGCTTGTTTCAGTCGGAAAATGATAGCAATAATGATGGTTACGTGCGTTCGCCGGTATTGCTGGACCTGGACAAGAACTCCAAACAGCAACAAGAAGTATTGAATCGAGAAGAAGATTCTCCGTCACAATTTTTACCGATCAACCAATATTTGCAGGATCCATCGATTCAGAACGGATCAGGTATTCGATGAAGAAAATGAAGAAAATATCTGATGAAAATCGAAAGCAACGATACTGACGCGAATATTTCCTTGCAGAAGATTCGAGCGTGCCGCGGCGACTGCCGGTGAGAAGAACGTGGCAAGACGGAAATTTCGAAGATCGCCAACAGAACGGCAGTCGTGTGTTTGTGATAAGAGTACCTGAACCAGAAGTGATTAATACTCATCCGCACTTGGAGATCCTACATGAAACGGACATTAAATCGGTGCAGCGAGAACCGTCGCAAACCGAAAAGGGTGGGGTACAAGTACTGCTTAAAATAAGATTTTTCAAAAATAATCTGTTTCGAAGGTTCTAATAGGATCTAATCAGTTCTAAATAGGATCTTTCTGTAAATTTCTTAAGGGGTCATTCCAGTGTGCACGCTATAAACATTAAGCATTGTTTAGGAATTTATTATAAAAAGAAATACACAATAGAATAGTACAAAACATTTTACTGTTTATTATTATACATTTATAAAGCAAAAAATAATATTTTAGTGGTAAAATAAGTGGTTTATTAGTGTGTTTTTCTGAACATCTGTATACAGTATACAGTTTGAAACATAGTTGACATGCTGGTGTAGGTGATTTCATTTCATAGACTCATCTGAAACAAAATATTCAAACGGATTGTTATGTTGTATGCGGATAGCTATTGTCGGTACCAACAAAAATATATTAAAAACTAAATATCGATGATAAATTATTTGCGTACAAAATTTTAAAAATGGCGGACATTTATATAAAAATATATAAATTCAACTTTTCTTGTAGCTGTTTTTCAATGTAAAAAATATGTTAAAGTGGATAAAATCATTTGATTTTGGTACCAGCAATAGCCATTCGTATAGAAATTGAGAATCCGTTTGAATATTTTGTTTGAGATGAGCATATTAACTGATATTACCTGTATCAGCAAGACAACTAAGTTTCAAACTGTATACAGACCTTCGGAAATACGTACTGATGAACCATTTATTTTACCTCTCCAAGAATTTATTTTGTTCTTCAAATGTATAGTAGTAAACAACAACAAGTTTTACACCATTCCATTGTGTATTTTCTTTATAATAAATTCCTAAGCCATGCTTAATTTTTATAACATATACTCCAAAATGATCCCTTAAAACAGGGATGTCAAACTGGTAGCTTGCGGGCCGCATGCGGCCCACGACGTGTATTTTTGTGGCCCGCAACGACTTAAACTTTATACGAATTCAAAATATTGTGAAAATGTAAGCAATTTTAAATTTCTTTGTTTATAATACATAATGGGACCTCCACTGTGATTGTTCGGCTAAACTGTGAAATTTAAAAGTTGAATTAACGGAATAACCCTGATAACCAGTTGTGTATAAGTTTCGAGCAAATTGCCAGCAATAAATGACAAAAGTTGTCTAAAAAACTATAGCCATCTGCTTTCGCATTTGACTTGGGTTTTGCAGGCAACGCCAGCTGATAAAATGGTAAAGCAATTTGGCAGAAAGTCTCGCAACATGACCTATGTCAAATTGAAAGCAAAACCGGAACAAGGTTCGCGCTAGCCAATTTGCTGCATATGTTGCTGCCAATGTGCGCGCAAGTTGTTTACAGCAAATCTTGTATCAAACTTGTAGCCATAACTTTAAAACAGGCATTGGACAAAATTTGGCTTTGCAGGTTCGGTTGACTGGTATATAAATACATATTGTGCGGCCCGCGTGAAATCTACTTGTTAGACAAATGGCCTGTGATTGAAATGAGTTTGACACCCCTACCTTAAGACAACGATATTCTAGTGTTTTAAGCGGAGCCGATCATAGTTGGCTTGGCGTGTAGGTACGAGATCTTCAAACGAGTCTTTCAGAAGTGACTTAAAACTCCTTTTAGTTTTTTATAAGTAAAAACCGTGAACTCTCTGTAGCGAAAAGTTGAAGCTTTAACTTCAAATTACATACTGCCATTTTGTGAAAAATAAGTATTTCGGAAATCATTCATAATAAACGGTACAGTAATTTTACCTGGTACCATAAAACTCTGTTTCAAAGCACACATTAATATTGTCATAAGTGAAAATCATTGTGTAATTATTATTTTTTATTGTTCTGTGAGCAAATTTGGATGACTGTTAATTTTAAGTATACTCTTTCAAATGTTAATTTTTTTTACCAAGACTTTGTTTTCACTAAAAAAAAATTTCAAAGTTAAATGTATTTTTCGGCACGCAGAATGTACATTGGTTGAGAAAACGGTATTAGAACATTCCTGTATATTATAATAAAGGTATCGAAGAAAATGGGGATATAATGTCCAAAAACATATTATTTGTAAGTTTACTGCAACTAGGAAAAAGAAAATAATTTAATAGAAATAGTTATGACACAATCGAAGAATCTATAAATTACTTAAAATAAATCGGTGTGTGCAAATACTTAAAAAAAATGATTCCATTTAAATATTAATCTAGCCTGTGGTTCATTTCAGATTATAAGAAATCAGCTTGCGATCGAGAACGAACGAGGATGCGGGATATGAATCGTGCGTTTGAGCTTCTACGGTCAAAGCTACCAATCTGCAAACCACCTGGGAAGAAACTGTCGAAGATAGAGTCGCTCAGGCACGCCATAAGTTACATAAGACATTTGCAGAGTCTGTTGGAACCCCAATATAATTATGTTCCAAATATACCTGAAAGAAATTACTATCCTGCTAGCACACCCGTTACAACCACCGCATCTTTTGATATGCAACATCCAACTCGATGGGAATCGTTCGCTTATTATCGTTACGATTATCATGCTCCGTTCATTACTCCGAACCCATCAACATTAACCTCCCCTATTCACCCTCAAGTACCAACGGAACAGGACGAAAGACAATTCTCTTACGAGACGCGACATTAAATATCCTCCTGAGAGAATCGTCGTCATTCCCTTCAATCTTTCTATTTTAACACTAAACCTACCGAACCCTTCAGAGGTAGGAATTAGTACGTCAAAACTGGTCATTTTAACCGATCGTGGTAGGTTTAGTGTTAAGTATAGGTAAATCGAAATTAATTCCTCACTCGAGAGACCACTGAGACTTTACGAGGAGCTACAGTATTGGAAAGAGACACAATTTAGTAAGCGTTTCATACAGTGATCAAGTTTATTTTTATATGTAGATTATATTTAGGTATATACAGAATAGAATGAGTTTTCATGAAAATAATTCTTATGTACAATTTATTGAAATTCAATTTCCGTAGACAGACGTCTAAAATATTTGATAAAAATATATTACTCCTACTTTAAAAAGTAATCATTTATGCAAAAAAATACATTGTAAAAAATATTTTATATACAATTCATTAATTAGAAGAATAAACTGTTTAAAAAAATAATGATTAAATCGTTTATCTATATGGAAAATATAAGAGAACAATTTTTACTAATTGATTGCACAATTAATATGCAGAAAAATTCATTGAGAGAACTCCTCCTCTGATTCTTCTTCTATAAAATTTAAACTGCTTCTTGATTTTCTGGTTCCAGATGTACAGCCCAGCTCTGCTAATGTACCATTATCTTCTCCTTTTATACAATTTTATTGAACTCTAATGGTATTTTTAGTGCAATCTTTATTAGTAAATTCTTCATGACTAGATTTTTTATACGTTTATCCTACTTTGTGTAGTTGGAAAATTTTTATTATCAACGAACTTGCTTTTCTTATTTCCTTTATGATTTTCTTCGTCTGACACTTCACTTTTATCTGTACATACATCAAAAACTGATTCTTTAGAGTCCTGCTTCTTTTTAATAGCATTATGCATTTCCCGTAACTTCGTTTTCTTAGAATTTAACATTAAGATAAATTTTTTATACATATCCTGCTCTATAGTAGTTGTGGCTTCTATCATTTTTTGTATATCTGATATTAACTTTGCTTTAGTATCCATTAAATTTTTATTTTTTCCTTCGAGTATATTTAATTTGCCTTGAATATTTTCATAAAACTTCAAAGATTATTGAAAGTTTCCTGAGATAACTTTAATGTCTGAAACAGGGTTTAAATTGATTCTTCCGAGAATCCAGAAATTATTCTTCCATTGTAAGGTTGTGTTATCAATAAGAAATAGAATCTCTATATTTTTCCCACAAAGTATGTCCTTAATTTCATGAACATATTCTTCAAATGATTTGAATAATTGATCGCAAAAATAATTTATATCTTTAATATCCGTCTGTAATATTAAATCATTTTAATTGAGTAAGACAACAAAATATGAAAAATATTAGAATATAGTAACAGAAATCCATCTAACCAATTTATTGATTGCATACAAAGTTACATACAAACTTTCCCACACAATGGTAACATTGTCGGTTCTAACAATATTACTTTAAAATATGATTAAAGCCATTCTACGTAGAGTGTGTAATATGTTTTATCAATTTGATTAAAAACTTCACGTGCAATTATTTTTGTCATTGTTAAAATAGTTTTTACATATTAAAACAAAATAAAAGAATCACTACAGTAGACATTCGTTTCCCGCGCCACCGTTATCGGCACGAAAGCTACGCCCCTTGCTCCCACGTATTTCTCACACACGACCGCGTAGCCTACTCTGTCGCCCAGTACGCCCTGGCCGGAACACATACGGTGTCGCGTTTAACTCGCATATCTCATCACGGAATGTGCAGTGTATATAATACTGTTTTAATAATGTTTTTATTGGTGCAATGAATATTGGTGGCAATTTGATTGCTTCTAGTCCCGCGGATCTCACGTACTGGGTAAAAGATGCTAACCAAGCTAGACATTTGCTACTAAAATATGTCACGAATTATTACCTTTTTCACATAATACCTTAATACTTTATTACGCATGTAGCGAAAAAGAATGTTTGAATGCGGAAGGAATGCGCGCCGAATAAATGAGAACGAATGAGATCGAGTAATAGGTAAGGTGTGAGTGATTGGACGAATGATGTGTGAAAGGGAAGTGGAAGGAGTGCGAACAGAACATAAATACGGGCCAAAGAGACAAAGCAGATAGAGTTGGAAAATAAAGCAAACTGATAGCACGTGTCTCATTCAAATTATTTCTAACACGCAGAATGTTTGGAAGAATCGATTTATGTAATAAAAGTATTTTCTTCCATAATATTTCAATATCATTAATAAAAATAACAATTAACTTTGAAAACTTAGAATATACTCCACCTACGCAAAAATTGTTGCTACGTAATAGCCCTCTTCATACTGAACAACTTCTGTGAATAAACTTTGTTGATATCTCTATAAATAACGGAGATAATACATCTAACCGTAAAGTGCGCATATCCAGCCAACCCTATACGTCTGCGTCGCACGACTGAACCACTGATACTGAACGGCCGAGCAAAATCCATCACATTAATATGTTACGTACAGTAAAATGAAAGCTTGGAAGATATTAATTTGAGAAGCATTTTCAAATTCAGATTTTTTTGTTAAGCTGGTCCACGCATATGCATTTTGTTGATTTGATGTCGGTGAGCATGGATAATATGCATGTACATACAACACATCGTCTTTTCTTTTTGTCCTGTAAATAATGTCACAAGTGTTCCGTCCTCAATATGGACTTTCTTTACTCACGGTATATTAATTTATTTGGTCGGCTAAAATGCTTCTTTCAAAATCTGGGAAATTCCTAACAACCCCTTTTGAAATAATCGGACAATAATGTATTCGGCGCGCGTATAATTGCACCTAATTCAAAGTCCCTTTGCGTTAAAATGGTTTCTAAGAATTCAATACCGTCCTACTTTCCGGTAATAAAGACATTTCCAAATTATGTGTTACAATGAGCCACCGTGCAGTCTCGTTATTGCCTCCATTTACGATAGGGTTGCCCGCGTTGCGGTCAGATACGTCTCACCCTAAGTACCTGCTCATATACGCGCGTCATGGTCATATTCGGTAGTAGTACTATTATTCCAATTGCGGTTCACACTATGTGTATACTTCTTTTCAGACATAGAAAAGTAAAGGACTACTAACATCACATGTGCGTGGACCTACTGCAACGGTTCTCAGAAACGCGAAATATATCATTAATACAAAAATCGAATTTTGAAAATGCTTCTCAAATTAATATCTTCGAAGCTGTTATTTTACTGACATATTACAAAGTGAAATTATACAATAATTAAAAATAAAAACTAAAACGGTCGCATCGGGATACGAACAGGCTCTTCATCATGAACGAGCGTGTGAGAGAAATCATTCTGCTCTCGGCGTCGGTCCTTTACTTTTCTATATCTGAAAAGAAGTACATATGCACATAGTTTAAACCGCAATTGGAATAATAGTACTACTACCGAATATGACAATGAAGCGTTTCTGAAATTAATATCTTCCAAGCTTTCATTTTACTGTACGTAACATATTAATGTGATGGATTTTTCTTCCAATGTTTTCATATGTATGTACTGCAATAGTTAGAATGATGGTAACATCTAATTGTAAGAATAATTTGTCAATAGTATATATAAGAGAATATGTATTTGTGTAATATAAAATTTAAATATTAAAGAGTAATAAATACATCTCCCATTTTTGTAAAATGCTTCTTAAATTAATATTTTTGAACCTTTTATTTTACTGGCAAATTACAAACTAAAATTACACAATAATTAAGAATAAAAAGTAAAAGCATCGCATCGGGATTCCAACGGGGTTATGGACGGGGTCCCTCGTCATGAGGGCGTTAGAGAATTCATGCTGCTCTCGACTCTCGACTCTCAGCGTTTAGATTGCTTGGGATACGGGATTTTGACCTGGCTTGGGCCACTCGGCCGTCGCGTCGTAAACGCGTGACGTAGACTTTTACCGAGAACACCCGAAGCAGAGCGCACACGGACAGAGGTAGAAAACGCTTGTGTTGGTGAGTCGCCGAGTAGGACGTAGTGGGGGCAGAGCTCACGGACAGGCTAGAATATGCTTGTGTAAAATACCCACGGGAGGCATGGAGAGGGTAAGCGCTCGCGCGGTTTACTCACAATTCTGGCATCAGTGCGGCCGAGTGGTGCGGAAAGCGCTCGGGTAACTGGCGTCTGCTTCCTCTAGCCCTCTACAGCACTGATGCCTGCACGTGGGATTTTCGCGTGAGCGCATACCCTTTCAATGCCACACGTGGGTATTCTACACAAACATATTCTAGCCTGTCCGTATGAGCTCTGCCCCCACTACGTCCTACTCGGCGCTCCCAACGCAAGCGTTTTCTACCTCTGCCCGTGTGCGTTCTGCTTCGGCTGTCTCTCGGCAAAAGTACTACGTCACGCGTTTACGACACGACGGCCGAGTGGCCCAAGCCAGGTCAAAAATCCCAAGCAACCTAAAGTTTACGTCCTAAACGCGGAGAGCTGCATGATTTCTGTCATGCGATCATGATGAAGACCCTGTCCGAAACCCCGTCCGAATCCCGATGCGACGGTTTTACTTTTTATTTTTAATTATTGTATAATTTCATTTTGTAATATGTCAGTAAAAAAAAAGCTTCGAAGATATTAATTTAAGAAGCATTTTAAAAAATGGGAGATGTATTTATTCCTCTTTAATATTTAAATTTTATATTACACAAATACATATTCTCTTATACAGGGTGTTCGACAACTAGTGGGAAAAAATTTAAGGGGTGATTCTTTGAGGCAAAATAAGACGAAAATCAAGAATAACGAAATTGCGAAAAATGCTTCGTTTGTTAGTTATAAGCGTGTAAAAATTGACCCAAATCATGGCAATCCGCGCGCACGGAGTGTCAGCGGATCACGGCTCATCAGGGGCCTACAGTCACTTTAAAGACTCAACGACGTGCAGGAAACGTCGGTAGAACAGCTGTTTACTTACCCCGTAGAAGATATCGATAACTTGTGCCCGCGGAACTTGAGTTGAATCCACCTGTATCGCATTAACTCTGATTACTCGATAAAATTCGCAAGACATGTAAATCTCTTCTTACGAATATTATCGAGTAGAGAGG
>NW_015374085.1:9629-21411 GCF_001272555.1 Dufourea novaeangliae | reverse complement strand
CTGCATGGGAAAGTGTCTTGGAAGTCGCGTTTCTTTTCGTACATTCTTAGAGCAACATCTGTATTTTTTTCTCATACACCACTCGGGGCCACTTGGCCACGATGCCGAGGATGTGCGAGTCTGAACATTATAAAACTGTCTCTTGTCTTCTGCAGTGCGACCACCCGCGGATTGCCTGCAACGTGTTGCTGCCATCGGCGAAGACCTTGCCCATTGTATTTTCGGCCGTCCCTCTCAAGTTTGGAAGATATTAATTTGAGAAGCCTTTTTAAAATTAGATTTATTTGTTAAGCTGGTCCACGCATATGCATTTTTTTAGATTTGATGTCTGTGAACATGGATAATATGCATGGAAATACAACACATCGTCTTCTCTTTTTGTCCTCTAAATAAAGTCACAAGTGTTCCGTCCTAAATATGGACTTTCTTTATTCACGGTATACTAACTTCTTTGGACGGCTAAAATGCTTCTTTCAGAATCTGGGAAATTCCTAACAACCTCTTTTGAAATAATCGGACAATAATGTATTCGGCGCGTGTATAACTGCTATAATAAACCACAATAAAAATTAATATCTTCGAAACTATTATTTTACTGACATATTACAAAGTGAAATCATACAATAATTAAAAATAAAAACTAAAACGGTCGCATCGGGATCCGCACAAGGTCTTCATCATGAACGAGCGTGTGAAAGAAATTATGCGGCTCTGGGCGTTGGTCCTTTAGTTTTCTATATCTGAAAAGAAGTATGCACATAGTTTAAACCGCAATTGGAATAATAGTACTACTACCGAATATGACAATGAAGCGTTTCTCAAATTAATATCTTCCAAGCTTTCATTTTACTCTACGTAACATATTATTGTGATGGATTTTTCTTCCAATGTTTTCATATGTATGTACATGTCAAGTAGGCTATGACGTCATACATGACATTTGTTTGGTTCCCCGGCTTTCGCTAGGGGAAAAAGTGGCATAAGGGAAAGTCATACTACCAGATGGTAAATATAATTTAAGTACTGCATTATATTAAATAAGGTTAAAATGAATGTTAATTTTGTATAAATTTCAGTAATTCCCATTTTAAGAAGTAGAAGCATAATAGAAGGTCCTAACCCCTAGATTGCTCTTTCCCCTAATGGAAGCTATTTTTCCTTACCGAAAATGTTAGATGCGGCTTCGTTAACGAGATATTAACGAAAAACCCGGTCCAATCAGAGCGCGAGTTTACCGGCCGAGTTCCCGCGCTAGCGGTGGCTACGCGCTACGCTTGTAGTATGACGTTCCGAACAAGCAAGTTGGTATGCATCCTAGGAAACCGCGTATAATAGTAAATAAGAAAAACATAACAAATCAAACTTTTTATCATCTTTCGTTTGTCATTTAAAGTGAAGAATGAATAAAACATAAATGTACGAAAATCATGTGTAACGTAAAAAGACAAATACACAATAATTTCTTTAAACAAAATCTTCAGAAAGCCCGAAGAAAAATATAGGTACTGAAACTTGCAGAATTATTGCCCGAAAAAAGTCATATGTAGCTTGCGTTAAATTAATAAAATAATAATCAACAATAAATTGAATAGAACTCACCCTTTCAGAAATTCACCTGCAGCTTGCAGACCTGTGTCAGTAGGTCACTGTACCGATTCTGGTCATCGACGACCGAAACGGTTTATGGCGGGGTATCGCAAAGGGTTGCAACATCAAGTGCATCCTGGTTATTCCACCGAATACGTACTCACTTCACTGCACGATTACTAATACTGATCACCCGACACAATCACTTAATATATTTTTAATCCAACGTGTTGTTCCTACGTTAGGAAAATTCGTGACCCCGGACAGGGCCGATTGTTTTCAATTTATCAGATGTTTTATGTAGCCAAATACTTGCACAACAGCACCCGCGTATCCGTTATTCTGAACGTACCACCAGAACATTGCGTAATACTCCCGTGAACTGAACATCTCTGTCGCCCGATTGCTAACCGACTGACAGAATTTTTCCGAAAGGGCTTCCTCTACCCCCAAATAGTTTCTGAGCGTTACATTGTGAGTTCACTCCTGTTACGTCCCGCGTTGCGGTCGTTTACTTTATTTACAGTTATGGGTCCTGGCTCTCGTAAGGTGCTAAAGCGCGCCCTGTCTAAACTTACCGATGAAGTACGCAATTTGGGATATGGAACGGGTGGGATAGGAAATCACTCTCGTTTTGATAATGATAAAAATATATTCTAACAATGAGATAAATAAAAGATACAAATAATTCTTAACATACCAATGATGATGAATGATTAACGCTTGCGGCTGGATCAATCGGGATTTCGGGTCCTTGAAGGGGCGGAATACTTGCTGGCGCTCGGAGCCGTGATGCAGGGGTCGGGCACTGCGGGATACGTTGTCACCGCCTCGGACGTCACACTTCGCGGTCCGGTGTCTTATCGAACTCGCCTGTTAGGCCGCACGTAATCGCCAAGTTACGTCGCACAAAAATAGGAAGCGTCGCGAAACCCGATACTGAACGCTGAGTGACCGCTGTCACTCGGCTTGCCGATTGCGCGTAATAAAAAGGTAGACAAAGCACCGTCTAGCGCGACTGCCGAAATATGAGAGCGAGAGCCTTGTGTTGTGTCTCGTGGTGCTTATATTGCCGTGGTGACCGTATGAAAATCGGATCAAGATGTCGTCAGTCTCCAGGTGCAACGCACGGCGAGAAATGTCAATGTAGCACTTTACCGTGCGATGGATTTCGTGATCGTTGATTAGCGTCAACATTTCTTGCCGTCATTTCGCAAGGCGAAAAAATGTGCTATGATAAGAGGAAATGAAATTACAGGATATAACACTCCCACCGTAGCAACAAATTTAGGTAAAAAGAAACCAGCGTTCTAGGAAAACACGTGCTTTGCAGAAGTGCAACGAACGAACCGTCGTCCAGTTTTACTGAAGCGGGGACTCCGTTTATTTACTGCTAGGATACCCATTGCTTCGATATAGAAAGCAGAAACTACGTTTTCCTCGAGGAGCAGAAAAAAAAATTATCTTTTTAAAAATAATTATACTTTTATTTATCTCATTGTTAGATTATATCTTTATCATTATCAAAACGAGAGTGATTTCCTATCCCACCCGTTCCATATCCCAAATTGCGTACTTCATCGGTAAGTTTAGACAGGGCGTGCTTTAGCACCTTAAGAGAGCTAGGACCCGTAACTGTAAATAAAGTAAACGACCGCAACGCGGGACGTAACAGGAGTGAACTCACAATGTAACGCTCAGAAACTATTTGGGGGTAGAGGAAGCCCTTTCGGAAAAATTCTGTCAGTCGGTTAGCAATCGGGCGACAGAGATGTTCAGTTCACGGGAGTATTACGCAATGTTCTGGTGGTACGTTCAGAATAACGGATACGCGGGTGCTGTTGTGCAAGTATTTGGCTACGTAAAACATCTGATAAATTGAAAACAATCGGCCCTTTCCGGGGTCACGAATTTTCCTAACGTAGGAACAACACGTTGGATTAAAAATATATTAAGTGATTGTGTCGGGTGATCAGTATTAGTAATCGTGCAGTGAAGTGAGTACGTATTCGGTGGAATAACCAGGATGCACTTGATGTTGCAACCCTTTGCGATACCCCGCCATAAACCGTTTCGGTCGTCGATGACCAGAATCGGTACAGTGACCTACTGACACAGGTCTGCAAGCTGCAGGTGAATTTCTGAAAGGGTGAGTTCTATTCAATTTATTGTTGATTATTATTTTATTAATTTAACGCAAGCTACATATGACTTTTTTCGGGCAATAATTCTGCAAGTTTCAGTACCTATATTTTTCTTCGGGCTTTCTGAAGATTTTGTTTAAAGAAATTATTGTGTATTTGTCTTTTTACGTTACACATGATTTTCGTACATTTATGTTTTATTCATTCTTCACTTTAAATGACAAACGAAAGATGATAAAAAGTTTGATTTGTTATGTTTTTCTTATTTACTATTATACGCGGTTTCCTAGGATGCATACCAACTTGCTTGTTCGGAACGTCATACTACAAGCGTAGCGCGTAGCCACCGCTAGCGCGGGAACTCGGCCGGCAAACTCGCGCTCTGATTGGACCGGGTTTTTCGTTAATATCTCGTTAACGAAGCCGCATCTAACATTTTCGGTAAGGAAAAATAGCTTCCATTAGGGGAAAGAGCAATCTAGGGGTTAGGACCTTCTATTATGCTTCTACTTCTTAAAATGGGAATTACTGAAATTTATACAAAATTAACATTCATTTTAACCTTATATAATATAATGCAGTACTTAAATTATATTTACCATCTGGTAGTATGACTTTCCCTTATGCCACTTTTTCCCCTAGCGAAAGCCGGGGAACCAAACAAATGTCATGTATGACGTCATAGCCTACTTGACATGTATGTTAAATTATTTCAATTGCTCCTTGTTAATAAGTTGTTATGAAGATATCTGACCATTGATTATTATAAAACAGATCAGGAGCAATTTGTTGATACCATGATCTGTTTGTAAAAAGACCACTTCCTATCCATTTTGCAGATAACAAATGTTTGCTTTGTCTGGGAATATCTCATTAAATATAGACGGTGCGATGGGAGCAATTTCAGATTCGGAAAGAGCACATCGGGAGCAATTTTTTAAGATGTAAATCATCATGATACGTTAACATTCAGCGCCAACTATTCTGTGGTGGCGGAATTGTACATAATCGGAACATGTGGCAACAGCGTAACAAAACAATCGATACGATCCAGCACGTGTTGCGAGATTACATTTACCGATTTCCTCTGTTTTATCGATGCTCGGTGGTAACATGGCCAAAGCACAAACGAGATATAAGAATAGACCTAACATGTAATGTAATTTTCCGTCCCATGCTTCGAGGGCGTCAGAAGCCCCCTTACCATTTCAGTGTCAATACCCAACGTTACCGATTCAGTGTGAAAATATATCACCACCGACTAGGTATAGGATAGACCCATCATCTTACGGGGCCTCGTGTCTCATGATCTGAAATACCGATAGTGTAAAAAGTCAGGCTTTTTCTGCTGCCCTCTACGTTATGAGAACGGTGAATTTGTGAACTACGTTAAATCCATTCGAGCTCAACTAGTCTAACTTCTACAGTGTTGTCAAGTTTAAAGTATAACTACGTTAAATCCATTCGAGCTCAACTAGTCTAACTTTTACAGTGTTGTCGAGTCTAAAGTATGCAATGTTGTCAGATCATGAGATTCTTTTCCGTCCGTTCGCTGTAAAGTAGACGTCTTATGTAGAAAGGAGTCTTGGGTTCCAAACCTGACGGACCTATTGGTTTTTTTTCGCGTACAAAAAAGTTATTGCGTTTAATATTGTTTTATGAATATGTATATGTATTATTATGTACATTAGAGTAAATTATTTTATTTTTCTATTGTTATTACAACAGTTTAACAGTGGCAAGGAACGCATGTATATTTTCAAATATTGGACTAACAGTATATTTTTATTCTATATTATTACATATAAGTGAGTAATACGTATCAAAAACGTAATCGAAACACAGATTTCTATTACGCCACAAACATCGCATAAAAGATATTTCGTTATATTGACATTTGTAATAATTATGCATGTTGCGGGGAAATCAATATTATTGACATTATGGAAAAAATAACAAAATATCACTGTAACACTTAAAAAAGTTTTAACGTTCTATTTATATTATTGTCCTGTGAAAATGTTCATTCTTCCAGCAGCATTCATATTCCAATCAAAGAATTTACAGAATAAGGAAAAGGAATCTAAAGTAATTTTCAGTAGTTCCATACATCTTTATCTCGAATAATTTTCTAAAACATTCAAAGTATTAGACATTTTTACACTTTGAATCTCATATCGATTTATAAAATAATCCTAGTTCGATGTAATAGAGAACGTGGTTTTATGAGATAGATTCGAAGTTCGCAACCATTAGCTCAATATTGTCTTCAGTTTACAGTACTTTACCGATGATAATACCGATTGCCCAGGCCTCACCACGAGGAGGTTGCTGCGAGTGGAGGCCCAAGGCAGGTAGATGGAATCACAAGTTGTACATCTACCCACCTTTCATAATAAACCTTATAAATAACCTTATAAAGTACTAAAATCCCTCGGCGGATGACTTCTTTCATGAGCCTAAACCTATAAAAAACTAAGTTCCCTCGTCGGTTGTCCTCGTCTTTCAGCTTAGAACTAATTATAGGGGCGATGGAGTTCTTATTGCTATTCCTAACTCAATAAGTATGACGAAGTTAGTATAAAAAACAAAAATGTAGAACAAAAGTTTGTTATCATACACAATGGTACTCATCCGACAATACTTGGCGCAGTTTCCCTCCCACCTGCATAACCTGCAGTATTATATGAAGAACATTGTAATTCGATCTCGGAAATTATGGACACTAATTAGAATTATCACATTCTTGTTTTTGGAGATTACTATTTACTTCATAATAATTTTATTGCTAACCAATCCTACTTATCGTACGTTACGCGATCAAATGCATCATCAATCGAACTTTCAGCTACTGAATGCTTGTTACAGACCATGAATTACTATTGTTTATTTCAAAAAAACTAATTTTATAATGAACATGGTAGTATGTTAGATCTTTGTTTCTCTATCATTGAAAGAACTTACATTGATCGAGCGTTAGATACGCTTTTACCACAAGATAAATTTAATCCACCATTAACAATTTTAGTTGTATTGTCAGATATAAATCATAAACCATGCGATTCATATAACTATTATAATTTCAAGAGAAGAGATTGTCAAGGAATATGTGATTACCTGAGTAATATTGTTGGAATAAGGCAATCTAAATTTCATGTATTGGCGCCAAAAAGGAAGTATGGTTGCGTTTCCGCTGATATGGACTAGAAGAGAATTTGCGTTGTTTAATTTTTTTCTTTAAAATGTTTGATATTTCTTTCCGTTTACGTATTCATTTAATATTAAGTTTGTTTATTATATAATAAGAATAAAGTGTGATAAAGAATCACCAAAAATAAGTTAAAAGCTTTGTTCTTCATGACCTGATGCCAACAAAGGTTATGAGACCAGAGAGCACGTGTCGGGAGAACAAAGACTTAGTGATAAAAGTGAAGACGTAAAAGTAAAAATAAAGAATAACGGTAGCCGAAGAATAAAACTAAAAGAAGTAAAAGGATTATAAAAATGTGTGCTGCAATGAGCAATCAAAATATTAGCGATAGCATCGAGAAATTAAAGGATGCGGATGGATACCCATTATGGAAGTTTCAAGTAGAAATTTACCTCGATGCGTCAGATCTTCTATCTGTAGTGGTACAAGAACCGACAGAAGCAGAAATGTCGAAACCAGAATGGAAAGGTAAAGATGCAAAGGCAAAAAGGATTATGGTGAGTACTCTAGAAAAACAATCTTTAATACACATAGTAATATGTAAAAATGCGCACACACGCGCGCTGCCGCCGAACTCGCCCGGCGACAATCAACCACCGCGTTTAGGGCGGCATCGGTCCTCAATCGACACCGGAACGCATGATTCCTCGAAGCCGGCGGCTCGACAAAGCCATGCGCCGACCCGCTCCTCGGCGACACCCGATCTGATAGCGACACGCGCGACTCCTTCGACCGTCGGTCCGACGCGGAATGCGTAGATTCCTTACAGTTCTAGCTAATTTAGATGTTGATAATGCAGTTAACATAATGTACGAGCATTTATTTGTTGTTATTGATTCATTTGTTCCTAAATGTACCTACAAAAATTCTAAATACTCTAAATGGTTTTCTCCTCAGCTAATCAAATTAGTAAAAGAAAACAAGCGAGCTCATCTGACCTTTAAGAAGACCTACTCCTTTTCTGACTACTTATGTTTTTCAAATCTACGCTCTATGTGTAAGAAATTAATTAACGAATGTTACACCTCATATATTTACAATACAGAGTGTTCAATGCAATATAATATTAAGTCTTTCTGAAACTTTGTTAATTCCCACCGTCGCTCAAATAACATTCCTACTCTAATGTCGAATGGTACTAAAACGGCTACAAATAATGAAGCTATCGCTAACCTTTTTGCTTCATTTTTTGCCAATGTCTATGTTTCTGACTCTGCTACATCTCCCGTAATTGAATTGCGAAACTCTACACATGTATCTGATTTAATCATTAATATCAGTGACATATTCACTAAACTGAATTCGCTAGATATTAGAAAGGGTCCAGGCTATGATGGCATACCCCCTATTTTTTTCAAGTCTTGTAGTTTTATTCTATCTAGACCTCTCTGGATGGATTATTTTTAATAGTTCCTTAAATAGTGAAATCTTTCCAAAGGCCTGGAAAACCTCCTTGGTAACTCCTATTTTTAAATCTGGAAATGTTTCAGATGTCGGAAACTATAGACCTATTTCTGTTACTAGTGTAATGCCAAAAGTGTTTGAGAATATTGTCACAAATAAACTAAGTCAAATTTTTTCTCGCGTCATTTGTGATGAACAGCACGGCTTTATACACGGTCGCTCTACTGTCGCTAATCTTACGGCGTTCTGTAATTATATTTCCACCAGTTTAGAGAATAATTTACAAGTTGATACGGTTTTCACTGATTTTAAAGAAGCCTTCGATTCTGTAGACCATTAAATTCTATTATCTAAACTTTATGCTTCAAGATGTGATGGAAACTTGCTGGCATGGATCAAATCTTACCTTACAGAGCGTCTACAAGTTGTTAAAGTAAATAACTGCCTATCTGCTCCCATTAAAGCTACCTCAGGTGTTCCATAGGGTGCACATCTAGGTCCATTATTTTTTAATCTTTTTATTAATGATTTAGCTGATGTTTTTGTCAACAGCAAGTTTCTGTTATACGCCAATGACCTCAAAATTTTTAGAAGAATTTCGGATGTTAGTGATACGCACAAACTTCAGGCTGATCTCACAAGATTTTGTGATTGGTGTAGAAAGAACAAGATTTATCTTAATCTCGCTAAATGTTATGTAATGAGGTCATCCCGTAAAATGCACCCCGTAACTTTTGTCTATAATCTTGATGGTCATGAAGTAATAGAAATTAATGAAACTAAAGACCTTGGCGTTTGAATTACACCAATGTTAAATTTTTCAAAGCACTACAATAACATTGTAAGCACTGCTCTCAAAACATTAGGCTTTATCAAACGTTCCTCTATTAATTTTAAAAATATTAACACCATTAAATTACTGTATTTTCAATTAGTCCGGCCTCAGTTAGAGTATGCTTCAACAGTCTGGTCTCCTCAATTTTCAAAATATGTGTTAATGGTAGAGAGAGTGCAGCACAAATTTATCAGGTACATTGCCTGTAGACTGAACACCCCTATGCGGCGTAATGATCACGACTATGTACCTTTATTAAACACATTAAATATGACTTATTTGGCTGATCGCCGAGTTGTCAACGATCTTTCTTTTTTATTTAAGCTTATCAATGGTCAGATCTCATGTCTTCAATTGTTGCAGTTCGTTAACTTTTGTGCTCCTTCAAGGTGTGTTAGAAAGAATCATATATTTTATTATGATATAGTAAAAACTAAATATGGTTCAGGCGATCCAATTTATCGAATCCTGAAATCAGCCAATAATTTCACGGATCTGATTGACTTTTTCAGTGGCTCTATTGAATACTTTAAGGCATCCCTACATAGAGCACTAGGAACTGTTTAATCTTGTTAATATTTCATTAATATATTGATATACTGTATAATATATTGATGTAACTGTTTCTAATCTTATTGTCATTAATTGTTATGTATGTATACTGGGTTAATACCCGTTAAATTACTAAAATAAAAAAAAAAAATAAAAAATATTATCTTAATATTCTAAAATTGACTCTACTATTGACTATAGCCTTAATACACTAATGCTATTAATACGAAATAACTTAAACTAAACGCAAAATAGTCGCTAATAGTCAAACGAAAGAGATAGACGGAATAAAAAAAGTTCCATCGATCATTTCGTTTACGTACCTAATATTCTATATACCAAGCAGTTATTAAGTCTATGATGAACTACGTTAAACTACAGTATGAACAAGTATTGCGATGCAAGTGTTGTTGCTAGAGCCTGGTTATAAAAAAATGGAGAAACAAGGCGTCACTTCGCGAACCCGGATCCATCTTTTACTGCTATGGAACTTTGGGCTGGTCCCCTGCGTACCAGACCGGAACCAAAGAAGTACACAAGTATGGTAGTGCAAGCGAGCTTCTCTGTTTACGGAGCAGGCTCCCGCCTAGTAGGCGGCGCCTACTCCGTACCCTACCACGCACGAATCTTTCTCCAAATCCTATTTGCCAGGCAAAGGCTAAACACGTCCGACATCTGGCTTCTCAATAGAAACCAGAGGGATCGACAAACAGTCTTAGTGTACGGACCCACTGCCCGTACCCTAGGTACAGACCCACTGCCCATACCCTAAGTCTGTGTAGAGAATAAACGAGCAAAATGAATTAATAATAACTTGGTATGCACAATGGATGGTCACAATTTAAGTCTATTAATAGATAGACTAAATTAATAAAAATAATTATCATTACGATGTGATGATGAATATAAATATAACAATGAATATCGAATTATGATTTAAGTTTAACTTACAGTAACTTAACGCAGTGGTAGACGCTTTGAGGATGTAGACGTTGATCGATGTCTTCTTTCAATGGAATAACTGATTGGAAAAATATTTTTCATTGTACAATACACATAGAGTACATAATATGCACAGTAAATAAATCACAGTAAATGAATCACAGCACATAAGAAGATAAATATCGAAGCCAATGGTTGTCGAACATCTGTAACATACAAGGGATTAGTAACAAGAGAGGGGGCACAACAATATGCACAGTAAATAGATTAATATATGCACAGTAAATAAATTAATAATATGCACAGTAACTAAATTGACAATATGCACAGTAAATAACAGGTTCCTTTATACGGTGGTTGTCGAACGCCTGCAACACATAATGGATTAGTAACAAGAGAAAGGACGAGTATGAGACGCGCGCCCACCCTCCGCGACGGCTCACGAGCAAATGAGGAAGCTAACGCCGTTATGTACTAGGCGTACGTAGGTTCTTCGTTACGTTTGTTCGAGTTGAATTGTTTTTGCCGGCTAAATCTTCCTCCTTGAACGACCCAAACACCGGATGGTACGAACAGGTACGGCCATGGTACACGGCGTGGGGGGCGAGGCTGGATCAGGTTTTCGCAGCGAGGGGTGCGTAGGGGTCTTCGGGCTCCTACGTAACACTCTGACCTGCGTCAAAAACCACGATGGAGCTGATGTTTGACCTACAATCAGGCGACACCTCGGTGTCGTCTGCTGCGGCGAATTTCGGCGAAGTCGGCGGGGCCGGTCTGGTCAAATCCACACACACCACCTCCACGTGGTGCCCCCTGGGACCCTTGGTGACTTCGGTCGCCAAAGGTGCTAACGGTGTGTGTGGTAGGAGAGTGAGGAGGTGTCAAACAATATGGATTGCACAACAAAAGGAATAGGTGTTACTGCTCCAGGGGCCCTCGGAACCCCAGGAGCCGGCGTGGGTGTGGTGGTTGAGCGGGCCACACCCATGTCGTTATCCGACGCCCGTGAGGATCCGGCGGTGGACCACCAGGCCGCCGGGGTCCTAAATACTACTGGAGAGGAGAAATGCGGCCCCCCCTCGGAGGCGCTGCCGGGTCCCTCGGGAC
>NW_015374085.1:8530-8996 GCF_001272555.1 Dufourea novaeangliae | reverse complement strand
GCGGCCCGTGCGGGCCGCTACGGCGGCGGCGGCGCCGCGGTCGCCCCCGCGGTCGCCACCCCTGCCTCCCTTGCCACCCTCGCCGACGTCGCCGCGCAGGGCGCCCCCAGAAAGGGAGCGCCCCGTGACGATGGCGGACGTCGAGGGGGCGGTCGAGCGGCACGTCGCGAAGCTGGTAGCGGTCATGGAGGCGCGCATCCTGGCGCGCCTCGATGGCCTGCCCGATGTGCCGGGCCATGGGGCGGGCGGCCGCCCGCGGGTACGCGCATGACCGCGGCCCGCGGGAGCGGCCCAAGGGCGACG
This sequence comes from Dufourea novaeangliae, assembly GCF_001272555.1. Classification (NCBI taxonomy): domain Eukaryota; kingdom Metazoa; phylum Arthropoda; class Insecta; order Hymenoptera; family Halictidae; genus Dufourea; species Dufourea novaeangliae. The sequence goes on along the minus strand of NW_015374085.1, from coordinate 8,693 downwards.
CCGGCGTCGAGCCGTCGTGGTCCTCCCCCTCCGCCGCCCCGCCCTCCCGTGACGGGACCATCCGCCGCTGGCACCAGCGGCGAGGCCGACGGGACCGGGGGGATGGGGGGCGGTGGCAGGTGGAGAAGGAGGGGCGTGAAGGGGAGGAAGAAGACCGTGAGGG
>NW_015374085.1:5161-8169 GCF_001272555.1 Dufourea novaeangliae | reverse complement strand
CTTGGCGGACGTCGGGGTCCATGACCTCCGGTACCGTAAGGGGCTTACGGGATCCTCCATATTGGAGATCCCCGGCCCCGATAGCGCTGCCCGGGCCGACGCCCTGGCGCAGCGGCTGGGAGAAGTCTTCCGCGGCACGGACGTCCGCGTTTCGCGCTCCGTGAGGACCGCGGAGATACGGCTCATGGGGCTCGACGAGTCCGTGACCGCGGAGGACGCGGTGGCGGCGATCGCTGCAGCCGGGGGCTGCACCGCCGCCGAGGTGCGGGCCGGCGCCGTACGGCGTAACCGGTCCGGCCTCGGCGGGGTGTTGGTCAAATGCTCCCTCGCCGCGGCGAAGCGACTGGCGACCGCCGGCCGAGTATCGGTCGGCTGGTCGTCGGCCCGGGTGGAGCTGCTGGCGGCCCGTTCGCTGCGTTGCTTCCGGTGCCTCAAGGCGGGGCACGTCCGTCCCAAATGTCGGTGCGATGCGGACAGGGGCGGGCGTTGCTACGCCTGCTTAGGCGCCGGGCACGTGGCGCGGGACTGCAAGGAGTCCCCCAGATGCCCGGTCTGTTCCGACCTCGGTCGGCCAGCCGGGCACCGTCTGGGGGGCAAGGATTGCGCTCCACCACCGTTGCGGCGGCGCAAACGGCGCGGGGCTGCGGCGACGCCGCCGGGTGCGGCGGCGGCCGTCCAGCCGCAGGAGAGCCAGCCGGCGCCGGTGGCGCCGGCTGAGGGGAGAGAGGGAGGATCCGGCCCTGGGGAGGCCATGGACACGGCCTAGTGTTCGCCCCCAGGATCCGGATCCTCCAGGCCAACCTCAACCACTCGGCCCGGGCACAGGACTTATTTGTCCACAGCCTGGCCGAGCTTGGTGTGAGGTTGGCGGTCGCCGCGGAGCCGTACCGCGTCCTTGACCGCCCGGATTGGGCGGGGGACGCGCTGGGCTCCGTGGCGACGGTGTGCGACGGAGCCGCGCCCCTGACCGTTGTCGCTCGGGGGTGCGGCTTCGTCGCGGTACGCTATGAGCGCCTAGCGGTGGTGGGGGTATACGCCCCGCCGAGCATGCCCCTCGCGTCGTTCGAGGCGTTGCTGGACCAAATACGGGACGTGGTGTCCCGCGGTCCAGCGCGCCCGACGTTGGTCCTGGGGGACTTCAATGCGAAGTCCACCCTTTGGGGTAGCCCCAGGACCGACGCGCGAGGGGATGCTGTGCAGGAGTGGGCGGCGAGTCTCTCTCCTCCGGCTGCTCAACCGGGGGTCCACGAGCACGTGCGTGCGGTGGCAGGGCGAGTCCATAGTGGACTTGTCCTAGGCAACGCCCGCCGCCGCGCGCATCGTGACGGGGTGGAGGGTGGCGGAGGAGGTGGAGTCGCTCAGCGACCACCTCCACATCCTGATGGATGTTTCCGCCACCCCCCAGGACCACCCCCCCGCCCCGCCGCCCGCGCGCCTACACGCCGCTGGCCGCTCAAACGTATGGATGAGGACGCGTTAATGGCCGCCGCCCTCGCCGCGTCCTGGCCGGAGATCCCGGCGGGACCGATCGCGGATGTGGATCGGGAGGCCGATTGGTTCCGGGAGGCAATGACGGCGGCGTGCGACGCCGCCATGCCCCGGACCAGGAGGCCCCCGAGGCGGACCTCGTCTTGGTGGAGCGGCGAGATCGCGGCGTTGCGCATTACGTGCAACGCGGCGCGTCGCCGCTTCACCAGGGCCCGCCGTAGACGCATCCGCGACCCCGCGGTGGAGTCCTCGTTATACGGGGACTACCGCGGGGCGAGGGTGGAGCTGCAGGCGGCCATTAAGAGGGCAAAGGCCGGCGCCTGGAGCGAGCTTCTCCGGACTCTGGACGGTGACCCGTGGGGGCGGCCGTACCGCGTCGTCCTTGGACGTGTGCGGCCCGCCGCCCCCCGGTCACCGAGAGTCTCGATCCCCCTGTGCTCGAGCGTGTGGTCGGCACCCTTTTTCCGGACGATCCGGAGGAGGGTTGCCGGCCGCTCGAGCCGGCGGTCCAGTTCACCTGGTCCGCCGACATGGGGGTCGATGAGGAGGAGTTCGCGGAGGCCGTCGCGCGCCTCGGTGGCCGGAGCAAGGCCCCGGGGCCGGACGGCATCCCCGGGAAGGCGCTGCGCTTGGCCCTGCGTGTCCTCGGGCCCAGACTCAGGCGGCTGCTGGACGGCTGCCTGATGTCTGGGCGGGTCCCGCTCGCGTGGAAGCGGGGACGGCTGACCCTGGTCCCGAAAAAGGACAAGCCCGCCGACGACCCTTCGGCGTACCGACCGATCTGCCTCCTCGACGAGGCGGGTAAGCTTTTCGAGCATGCGCTAGCTACCCGCCTCTCGAGGGGGCTGTCCGCGGAAGGTCCCGGACTGGCCGACTGCCAGTTTGGTTTCCGCGGAGGCCGGTCGACGCTCGATGCTATCGAGCGCGTCCGTGCCTTCGCGGAGCTGGCGGTCTCCCGGGTAAGGGGGGGGTGGCGTTGGCTGTGAGCCTGGACGTGGCCAACGCTTTTAACACCCTCCGCTGGGACGCGATACGCGGGGCGCTCCGTGAACACGGAGTGCCCCCGTATCTGCGGGCCGTGATCCGGGATTACCTCGCGGACAGAGAGGTCGAGTACCCCCGTCGAGGGGGTACTCTGGTGCGACGAAGGGTCCGCCGAGGAGTGCCCCAGGGGTCCGTGTTGGGCCCACTTTTGTGGAACCTGGGGTACGACTCGGCGTTGTGCGGGCCCCTCCCACCCGGTGTGCGTGTCGCCCGCGCAGCAGACGACACGCTCATCATCGGTGTTGGGAGGGATGTGACCAGGGCCAGCCGTATGGTGGAGGTGGCGGTAGCCACGGTCGCCAGAAGGATCCAGGCCTTGGGCTTGGGGATCTCGCCGGCCGAGACTGAGGTAGTCCTGTTCCACGGGCTACCTCTGTCTCGGCGACCCCCCCAGGCCTGGATTCGAGTGGGCGACGCGGCTGTCCGGGTCGAGGACCGATTGAAATATCTCGGCCTCGACCTGGACGGCCGCTGGA
>NW_015374085.1:0-4347 GCF_001272555.1 Dufourea novaeangliae | reverse complement strand
ACTCCGACTGGCAGTCGGGTGGGACCTCTCGCTCCCCGCCGTGGTCGCGGCCATGGTGGGGAGCGAGAGGGCGTGGAGGGCCATGTCCTCCTTCTGCGAGACTATGGTCTCGCGGAAGGAGGACGACGAGCGGGTTCGGGAGTTAACCGACCCCGCTCGCATCGAGAGGAGGTGGGCGAGGCGCGCTGGTGGTCGGCGGCGGGCCGCCGCCCCGGCCGCAGGGGGGCCTGGTGCCCCCTGAGCCCTCCCTCCTCTCGGCCGGTCGCAGGGCGACCGGCGTGACGCAGCGACCCCGCACAACAGGCTTCGCCGTGCCCCTGGGCACGCCGCTTGTGCGGGGTCGCGTGGCCCGGGCGTCGGTGCTGCCGCCGGGGCGGTGCGAGGGGTTTCCCCCTTCCTTCTTCCCTTCCACCTCCCTTCCCATCCCCCCTCCCGCCCTAGGCGGCGCACATCTTTTTGGATCCCTGTGGACCGGGGAATAGAGAATACGGCCACGGTAATCCCTGCCTGTCGTAAGAGGCGACTAAAAGGGAGAGGTGGAGACCGCGGGACTGTGGCACCCGCGGTCCAAGGGGGGGGGTGGGGCTTCTTGCCTCCCCCCCGCCAGAGAGGGCGCTCCGTCAATGACATCTTGACGGAGCCGGCGCTGGGGAGGTGCCGGTAGTGTTCGCAAGAAATCCCGGTGCCTCCCCGTACAGCGCCGAGCCCGGCCACCGTGAGGTTTTAGTGGGTATTCCTCCTGGGCATCCAGTCCAGGGGGCGAGTCCCACAGTACCCCCGCCCCTCCGCCCCTTGGGGGTGGAGCGGGGGTGTGCGTAACGCATTTCCTCACGTTAAAAAAAAAAAAAATGGTACACGGCGTACCTCGTGGAGCCGCAGCTACTGCGGCTCTTGCCTGCGCGCGCGCGTCCGTCGGGGCCGCTGCGGTCGGGGTGGGGAGTCCCCACTGGGGACCCCGGCCGCGTGTCGGTGCGGCCCGGCTGGGCCGGCGTCGGAGTGCAGTCCCCCGACCAGTGATGCTAGAATCGTGGGATTTTCGCGCGAGCGCTTACCCTCTGCATGCTTCCCGTGGGTATTTTTCACTAGCATATTCTAGCCTGTCCGTGAGCTCTGCCCTCACTACGTCCTACACGGCGACTCACCAACACAAGCGTTTTCTACCTCTGTCCGTGTGCGCTCTGCTTCGGGTGTTCTCGGCAAAAGTCTACGTCACGCGTTTACGACGCGACGGCCGAGTGGCCCAAGCCAGGTCAAAATCCCGTATCTCAAGCAATCTAAACGCCGAGAGTCGAGATCAGCATGAATTCTCTCACGCCCTCATGACGAGGACCCCGTCCTTAACCCCGTTCGAATCCCGATGCGACGCTTTTACTTTTTATTTCTAATTATTGTGTAATTTTAGTTTGTAATTTGTCAGTAAAATAAAAGGTTCAAAAATATTAATTTAAGAAGCATTTTACAGAAATAGGAGATGTATTTGTTACTCTTTAATATTTAAATTTTATATTACTCAAATACATATTCTCTTATATATACAATAGGCAAATTATTCTTTCAATTAGATGTTACCTTCATTCTAACTATTGCAGTACATAAATATGAAAACATTGGAAGAAAAATCCATCACATTAATATGTTACGTACAGTAAAATGAAAGCTTGGAAGATATTTATTTCAGAAACGCTTCATTGTCATATTCGGTAGTAGTACTATTATTCCAATTGCGGTTTAAACTATGTGCATATGTACTTCTTTTCAGATATAGAAAAGTAAAGGAACAAACAGCAGGCACCAATCTCACTCACAATCAGACCAACATAAATACCACAGACGAAAACCCAACCAAAATGGAAAGCAGAGAAAAAGAAAAAAACTCCAACACCAACGTTATCACCGACCCATCTATGACTATCCCCAGCGCAAACAATGAACCAACTGAAGACCTAACAAATCCCCAAGCACTCCCAAAAAAGAGACAACTATCTACCACCTCAGGAGAGGACATACCGCCAGCGAACAAGCACAACCCAGCAACCGTCAAACTAACCACCAACGAGTCAAACCTGAATGATAAACCGGAACACACTAACACGAAAAAGAAACCCAAACGCAGCCAGTCACTAGTACGAATCATTGAAGAAATGGAGGACATCCTAGAACCAACAAAAACAATCTTGGAAGATCCCACAAACAACTTTACCCTCAGCTATACCCAATTAAAAAGCTTCCTGGAAAATGCTATCGGTACGGAAAACCCAAGTGATATTGCCAAGGACTACACTCTTGACACGAAAGCGTTAATCTACATGCTCAACTCAGTCTACCCCTCACTACAAGACCAGAGGATGAAAAACAGACTTCACCGTTTAATCAAAAAACTAGAACCAGACTCCCCAGCAACCATCTCCCTACAAGCCATCCTCTACAAAGAACCCACAGCGACCTCCTCAAACCCAAAACACATCCTCCCATAATAGCAATATATCAGTCAATCCTATGACATGTCGCTGCAAATCATCCAATGGAACCTCATTGGCTTCTACAGCCGACTTGAGCACCTACAACTACTAGTTGGAGAACACCAACCACAAGTAATCTGCCTACAGGAAACAAACTTTAAAAACCAAAATTTAGGCAAAATCAAAAACTATAAATCCTACTTTAAAAATCGTAACACCACACATGCAAGCGGAGGAGTAGTCACCCTTATCAAAAACAACATTCACAGCCACGAAATAATGGTTACATCCAACTTAGAAGCTATCGTAGGGCGGCAGATTTAGGGGATTCTTCCACCCCGGGATGGTGGAAGGATGCCCAGATGGATCCAAGAATAATAAAACATGTTGTCGTTGCTTGGAGAAGTCTGGAAGCCCCGAAAATCACACCCTCTCGCCTCCACGTGGTGCCGCCTGGGATCCTGTCGGGAGAATCGACTCCCGGTGGGATGCGAAAGAGAGGGTGACCTTTTTGTCGAATAAGATTACAAGCAGGGGGTTATCTGTACTAGGGACATCGAAGGGGGATGGAGGCAACCGGAGAGGATCATCATGGATCGATCATCGGAAATAAGGCTACGGAAGATCATCATGGACGTGGCTGGCCGATTTCAAGAAATCCAATGGACCGAAGGCAAACGGAGGGAGGTTACCAACTGCAGGAGAAAGAAGAGGAAGGATGGGGGAAAAGGAAGCGGCCAAACAGGGAGGAATGGAGCCGGAGAAGGGGTAAGGCATAATTACCCAAGTACACGCGTTTAGCCGGAATTTTAGCGATCCAAGGGAGCCTGAGAATAGCACAACAGGGATACGTAACGGGAATGGAGAGAGTGGGACTAATGTTTGTCCCGAAGCTCGATCCATGAGGTCCTTACGTGAAGAGGGAGGGTGCAGGACGGGAGGTATCGGTGGCTCTCGTCCAGACACAAAGCTCCCTCTCAGTCCCCCCCTGAACCCGTGAGGGCACCCGGTTTCACCCACCGAGAACTCACGAGGGTGACGGGACAGGATGCGTCAGGTTTCCCGGCAGGAAGAGGGTAGAAACGCGGATCCGACCCGTACGTGCGGGGTGTCGGGATACGAGTCGGGAGGGTAAAAGCAGACAGGGGGCGTAAGCCTGCCGACGTGCTTCCCGAAGACCACTCGTGAAGAGGCAACACGGGGGAAAGATAGATGGGGAACCCTATCGACTCCAGCCGCATTTTTGCCTCTCAATCCCCGCTGTGGACCCAGGACGACGGGAAAACTGGAATAGAAAACCAGTAACCCCCGCGTGGGGGGATCACAGTGACAGACACAGGATCCGCGGAGAACAACGGACCGGGTGGGTTCCGGGAAGTAGCCCGGGGGTGGCGAGTGCCCGGAACCCGAGGACCGTCCGTGGAGGGGGTGGGCAGATATATGTGTTCAAGGACGGGACACATAGGCCTGAATTCCCCCTTCGTTCTCGAACTAGTTGTAGATAGGCATCGGGGAGTCTGATCGCGGACGTTAACACGGGTTTGCGTACACCGAGCGCACATTCAAACACCAGCCCGTGGCGACGTTCCGTGGGCAAAGGACACCGATGCCGAGTAACATACGGGACAGCGGACAAGGACGCGTGGTCACTGACTGGACCGGGAGGATCTTCGTCAAGATGCTACCGGAACAGAGGTAAGAGACGCACAACGCCAGGAGCGCTCATTCGGGCCCGAGGGAAGGGGGGCGATGGCCGTTCCAGGTATTAAACCCTTCGGGGGCCTGGTCGTGCCACTTTGAGTAGAATATAGCGCGTAGGTGCCCAAATGCGATTCCGGACAGCGGGGCGTATACTGGCGAACCGAGTCCCGGAAGCATGAAGAGCATG
>NW_015374084.1:0-585 GCF_001272555.1 Dufourea novaeangliae | reverse complement strand
ACAGTGGATTAATCTACGTACTTTCAGCTACAAACTGAGTGCTTCAGCTAATCGAAAGCTGTCCGTATAATGGTGTACGAGCTGACCAAAGTGAACTAACCGGGGTACGCATGGCGAGATACAGTGTCAACGGTTGCAAATAAATTGTGATTTTAACAGTGTTCTGGTCGTTTATTGTTATTGCCACTGACAGGAGATTAATCTACGTTCTTTCAGCTACAAGTTGAGTGCTTAGTCAAGATGAATCAGCCGTTATAGGGTACTAATCTACATTCTTTAAACTTCAAATGTAATGCATGACGAAGAAAAGTGTTGCCTGTTTAGTGGTTATGTAATTGCAACAGTTTTTGATCGGATTTACACTGCTAAACGGGCATCATTTTTCCTTGTCATGCATTAGATTGGAAGTTTAAAGAACGCAGATTAGTACTCCCTGGCAGGTGGGAACCAGTAAGTACAAGAACATTGTTAAAATCTCAATTGTTTGCAACGGTTGACACTGTATCTCGTCATGCGTACCCCGGTTAGTTCACTTTGAATAGCTCTTCCAACGTTATATGGACAGGTTACGTCTTGATCAAGCAT
>NW_015374083.1:0-248 GCF_001272555.1 Dufourea novaeangliae | reverse complement strand
AAAAAGCACAAAGGGTGGGGCGGTGTAGGCGCGACGGGTGGTGGGTCTCCATTCGCAGCAACCACCACGTGGTGAGACCAGGACAATCATTATTATTTGGCATATAATCGACAGTCATAATCACCTATGAGTGGATCGACGAGTTATATGGCAAATAGTATGAGCGAATTGGCTGCGAGTTTGTGCATTACTCAATTTTCGTGAAATTGTTTCACAATAAGTTAAATATTTTCAACAATGTCATTTTC
>NW_015374082.1:22884-23127 GCF_001272555.1 Dufourea novaeangliae | reverse complement strand
AGTCTACCAGGAGGGCGAGCTAGTGTCGATCCAACGGACGCAGTCCGCCCCGGGGTTGAAGCTGGCAGGGAAATTTATGGGCCCATACGAAATAACACGGGTATTGCGCAACGATCGCTATATGGTGGCCAAAGTCGGCGAGCACGAAGGACCGCGGGTAACGTCAACATCAGCGGACCATCTAAAGCCATGGATCGAGGGCAGTGACGAAAGCGAGGGAGAAAATGAGGATGAAGAAGGCAT
>NW_015374082.1:20496-22392 GCF_001272555.1 Dufourea novaeangliae | reverse complement strand
AAATTTTATCGTGTTGCCACGGTAGAGAACCTACTGGTGAATTAAAATAATTTTTAAAAGCATTTCGTACAAGAAAAGCATCGGTTTGGGCATTTCCTCCCTGTCGTTGCAGATTTTGAACATTATTCAAATTACATCCTTCTGCCGTGGTATCCAAACTGATCACCCGAATATTTCGAATTATATTATGCAGTATGCACGTTGTTAAAATTATTGTTGTCGCATTCTGTGGTTCTGCTTTTAGTCTTCTGCAATAAATTCGGAAAGTTTGGGACAAAATCCCAAACGTACATTCAACTAATCTTCGTACTCTACATAAACGATAATTAAAGATGCGTTTTTCAACATCTTCGATACTCTGTGTTCCTGGAAATGGTCTCATCAAATATTTTTTTAATGGGAATGCTTCGTCCCCGAGTATAACGTATGGTGCTACAATATTTGTTCCTGGAAGTACACAGTCTGCAGGAACATCTAATTTCTCATTTTCGAAAGATTTTCCTAAATTAGAACTAGCAAAAATACCGCTATCGCTATTTTTGCCAAAAGAGCCTACATCCACAGCTATAAATCGATAGTTTGCGTCTACGAGAGCCAACAGTACAATGGAAAAAGTTTTTTTATAATTGTAATAGAGCGATCCACTGTTTGCTGGAACATCTATTATAATATGCTTTCCGTCGATGGCTCCTAGGCAATTCGGGAAATTCCACATAGTCCATATGTCTGTCGCAATTTTTAGCCAGTCTTCTTTCCGTGGGGTTGAAATAAATTCAGCCAATAATACGTCATTAATTGCTTGACACACTTCCAGAACAATTGCTTGTACGGTAGAGTGACCAAGACGATAGCTGAATGCTATTGTTCGGTACGAATCTCCTGTTGCTAGAAATCTATAAGAAATCAAATATTTAGTATGTATATTTAGTTATCTTTATTATTAACATTTTTATACTATTAACAATTTTATATACTATAAATTTATGTAGTATAATATTATCGTTTGTCTCTTTAATTTGCAGATGCAAAAGTACGTTAGGAATCGTTAAGATCCCAATATCGAAAATATTTAAATAAACAAAAAACGAAAAGCGGGCAAGCAGCTATAAAAGTAGCAAAGTGGAAATTCCACGACCTAATGGCCTTTTTAAGTGAATTTGTAAATATCGAAAGACCACGAGTAACCTCGATTGAACACGAGGAAAACTTTATTGAAGGTGAAGAAAACCTGTCTTCTTCAGGAAAAGACGTTGAAGACCCTACCACTTCACAAAACAAAAATGAACAGAACAGACATAACAACACACAAAACGTAAACAAAACACAAAAAACACGCACACAGGAGACTGCATCAACGACACTACTTAAATATTTATTAGAAAAAAAGGAGGAAGAAAGTAAAACTCCTGATCCCATAGACAATTTTTTTTCTGTAATGGCGGATTCAGTAAAAACTTTCACCCCTTTGGACCAACATTTTGTCAAAACTAAAATGTTTTCATTAATAAACGACATCGAAGCAAAATACTTGATGCAGTCTCCATCGCGTTTCACACAAACTACTCAATCATCACATAATTTACAAGAATGTCAAACTAACACATTTATGAGCAACTACGACGAACCAAATTATCAAAATTTATAACATGTATCATATTACAGACTAGAGAAAAATGAGTTTAGGATTAGGTTTTAATAACAGCAGCCTATATTTACTTTTTTTTTTCTCTCTTAAGTCATTCTTTACGATATTATATTTTGTAGCTTAGCAAAGATGTATTATTATTATTTATTGTTATTATATGTAATTAACACATAAGTGCGAATGATAATTCTATTGTTACTTATTTTATGTCGTGTTCAATGTTCGCTTATAACTAGACTGCGGATGTTTAT
>NW_015374082.1:0-19870 GCF_001272555.1 Dufourea novaeangliae | reverse complement strand
TTTCAATTTTTGATAGTATCATTTCGAATGTACCTGAACTCATTCAGAAATATTTCATGAATTTGTCGTCATCATCCACTAAATGAGAATATAATGTAAAATATTCCCCTTCAAATTTTCTCTTCATCAAACTTGGATGAGTCCACATTGACCTCCTGGGTTCTTTTCTTTGACACTCTTCACTTCCTTCGTCCAATGCAACAGCAATTATAGCCAATTCATTATTTGAAAATACTGCCATTGTATCGCAGAAAATAATTATGAATTTGACAGTAGGAAGGTGGAAAATGAACTGAGGTATGTGATCGTGTCGAGAATAAAACGTAACCTGACCGCAAGCGGCTCTGTAGTGTGGATACTCAGGGATGTGATCGAACCGAGAACGGAGTGGGAACGAAGCGAGAGCGGATCGATAGTGTGGATCAACCCTAAGACTCGTAGCGGAAGGGTTTTATATACCGAAATTAAACCGACACGTGCGAAGAATCGTATCGGCATGCGACGTATGTCAACGGGTTAAATAGCCGACGTATACGCGACATACAGACATGCACACGATTATACCGCGAAAACCGCTCGAAACGATATCCATAGATTACTACGGTCCGTTGCCGACATCTAGGGCAGGCGTGAAACATATTCTAGTTATCGAAGAACTGTTCACGAAATTTGTCAAATTGTATCCGGTGCGACGTGCGACGACAAGCGTAACGCTCTCAAGATTGTTTGAATCTTATATTCCCGCGTACGGACTACCCGAACGCGTCATCACGGATCACGGGACTCAATTCACCGCTAAAGAGTAGAGGCGTGCCATGGAGGAAGCAGGGATCCATCACATCCTCTCGTCCATCAGGCATCCCCAAAGCAACCCCGTGGAAAGGGTTAATAGAGAGTTGGGACGAATGTTCCGCACGTTGGTGAGCAAAACACACACGGCATGGGCCACATGGATTAACGTCATTAAGAATTGCCTCAACGAAGTGTCACACGATAGTACGGAATTTACACTCGCAGAATTATTCCTTAAACGACCCCTAGAAAACTATGGGACCTAGAAAACCATTCCCCTCCACTCGCCCTGACTAGGCGGGTGAAGGAATACAACAGTCAAAAATTGATGAACATGGATTGGACAACGACGAGAAAAACGTTTACGATGCAGGGGGATTCGGACCCCCCAGTACCTGCCGGTGGAGGCAGTGGGCGAGCGCCACCCCGCCCCTCCGGCAGTCATCCGATTACCGTTCCGTGTCTGTGGTGGGAGACCAGGCCCAGACACCAGAAAAGGCGACTGGAATTAGGAGACAGGAGGAAGCGGAAATGGAGTCCATAAAAGACCCGTTTAAAGCTAAAAGCAAAATAATAAGAAGTCCGGAAAGACTAATGCAAAGAGGGAGATCGAACTCTCTCTCTGACATAGTCAATAAAAATAAAAATAAGGAGGTTTTGGTGATCGATGCCACGGAGTGGGAGGAAGAGTCGCCAAGACAAATAGGTAAAAGGAAAAGGATCAGTGATATTCAAGATCTTAGAAGAGTAGAAAAAGACATAATGGATATAGAGGTGAAACGATTAGTAGACAAAATGAAGATAATAAATGAGATGATAAGGGCCACAAATGTACCGGACGACCTGAGGAAAGCAATTAACGAAATGATGAAGAACATGAACAAGCTACAGAGGATCAACAAAGAAAGGGACAGAGACATCAAAAGACCGAAGAAGGAAAAGGAATTGAAGGACTGCCCAAGGTGTGGGGGGAGTATAAAGGAGAGAAAAGGGACAGACGTAGGTACCCATACAGTGGAAGAAAAGGAAGCGAGAGAAGAAGAGCTAATCGAAGAAATAAAGCTATGTCAGAGCCAGGAAGAGATGGTGAAACTGGCAGAAAAAACATGGCCTGAAAGAGCCTTCACCAGGACCAAAATGGAATGGGAAAGGAAAAATAAGGAGGACCAAGAATGGGACATGGCGATTACCACGGAGGGAAATGAGGAAAAAGAAAATAACAGAAGCTTCATAGAAAATGCCCAGGAATATTAGGCACTTAAAAAACAAGAGGCCGGGTTAGGGAGGATATGTAAAGAGACTGTTAATCATCCCAAATAAAGAAGGGAATCTGGATAAACAGGAAAGACACCTATTCCAATTGGAAATAGGAAAGGATCAAACAGACGAAGGAGAAGGAATAGATGAAGAAGAGGGGACAGGAGAGGAAAGGAGAAGTAAACAGGCACAACAACAAGGAAAACAAGAAAAACAAACCACAGACGTGATCAACGCGGTGGAAAAAATGAAGACACTAATGTGTAAGCGAATACAGACGTGCGTGAGACCACCGTAACCGTGGCCGCCTGTAGCGGCCACCGACGACCGTCTTTTGTTCAAGAAGACTATAAAGACAGGCGCGTGCCGCGGCACGCAGTGCCCTCTCAGACGACCATGCGACGATGTATATCTTTTATTGAACAGTTATTTCTAGAAGAACAATCTTGACATCCCCTACAAATGGAAATCTACGAAAGAAATAAAGTGGCCATATACATAGAGGAGAAAAAACACGTAGTCAAACTAAGGAAAATAATAGAAATAGTCTTCAGGGTCATAAAATCAGAGATAAAGATATACTCCATGAAAATACAGAGAGGAACGGAGGGAGATTTTAATTTTAATAGTCAAAAGCGAGGACAAAAGTTATGCGGAAACACTGCGGACGTTACAGGAAAATATAGACATTGAGAAGGAAAATATAGCGGTTAAAGATGTAAGGAGTAACAAAAAAGGTAAATTGATGGTGACAATAAGAGGAAATAACAAAGAAGCAGACAGAGTCAGACAAATAATAAGCAAAAACACAAAAGGATACAAAGTTAACACTGGAAGCAGAAGGGGACCGAACAAAGTATTACATGTTAAAAACCTGGACAAGAATACAACAGTAGAGGACATAAAAAACGCCATTATAAACAAAGTGCCGAGCAGTAACAAGGAATACTTAGAAGTTAAGGCGCTCAGACCTGCCTTTGGAGACAGGCAAAACGCCACAATAATAACTACGGAACGACTGGCGAAAGAATTAGAAAATCTTAAAATAATTAAAATTAAATGGAGTGAATGTAAGCTGGAAATAAGGGAAGAAATTATCAGGTGCTATAAATGTTGGGGGTTTAATCACAGGGCCAGAGAGTGCGAAGGAAGGGATCTGAGCAACATGTGTAGAAAATGCATAAAGGAGGGTCACAGTGCCGAACATTGCACAAATACAGCAAGATGTGCCCTATGTGACACCGAGGGACATACGACGGGCAGCACTAGGTGTAATAAATTCAGAGAAGCCTACAGGGAAACAATGGCGAGGAAAAAGATGGACAGAAGAAACAAGGATGGAACCAACAAGGAAGGACCCAAAGATATAAACAAAGAATTATGGACAAAGGTACACAAGGACACAAACATAACAAAAGATGGGGAAGAAAGGACAGAGAGAATAGACAGAACATAAGAATCTTACAAATCAACCGAAATAGATGCCGGTTAGCACAAGATCTGTTGGACCAAGCTATAGATGAAGAAAAAATAGATATAGTGATAATGTTCGGGATTCTGTAGAAGTTTCGACGGGGGAGAGGATGACGGTTCCCGTTCCACGGCGCGAGCGGATCGCGTCGTAGCGCGTGCTGACGCGTGTCACACCATCTATGCGCAACAAGCCTAATCGGCTAACTGTCCATGGCTGACAAGTGTAATGGATTCGCGCGTGGTGTCGCGCACCGTCTTCCGCTCCCCAACCGCCATGCTTTTGCCGAATTGTGCGAACTTCCTTCTTCTCGTACGGGCTATCGAACTGGACGAACGTGTGTCTGCTTCTCGGTCGTGCCGTCGAATAAGCCACGCGTGCTTTAGCTACTCGTTTGTGCTGGCGAGTTGGCCACGCGTGTTCGGGTTTACTTCTCGTTTGTGCTGGCGAGCAAGTATTAACCCGTTTTCTTTTCTTCTCGCGGTGTTGGCGAGCAAGCCACACACGTATAGTTTCTTTCTCGTTTGTGCTCGCGCGAAGTAACACGTGTGCACGCGCCGCGTAATTTTGTTATAACCTCCACAGGCTAGTACTAAGCCTTCACGAGGACACTGTGTTGTTAATCGGACGAACCGTTAAGGGAAATAAAGCCTCCGTTATGTAAGTGTGTATGAAAATTGAAACCTAACGTTACATCCTCGCTATTCATGACCACGTGTGCTCAATTCCGTTCCCGATCGGCACTTTTGCGAAGTGGGCTGCTACACTCCACCCACTTCTTGTAACGTTTATTTTACTTGGCAATCTTTTTTCGCAACACAGGTAATAGAAGAATTGTTTATTATCATGTATGGAAATCGATCTTATCTTATGCTTCACCCATATGGTATCCCCGTATTAGTAAAGGCAATGCTCTTAGGCTAGTCAAACGCTCTCAAAAAGCTATTTTGATTCGCGTCTTGTCGGCCTATAGAACGGCGGCTAGGGATGCCCTCTGCATTTTAGCAGGCATCCCTCCAATTGAGATCCATGTAGAAGCCACCTGCTGGTACTGGCATGAATTAAATGCTGAAGGGGAATCCGGTTTCATTTCGGAAAGCGAGGACATCACGTCCAGACGCACGTGAATACGGGCTCTCAAGAGAATGATGGAAATTAGAGTAGATCAAAACTGGGAAAATCACATTTCATTACTTCAGAAATCATCCTGGTTTTTTGAAGTCATATCTGACCGATATGCATGGTGTAATAGGAGTCCCCTAATGGAGCTCAATCACTACCTGGTTCAAACATTTACTGGCCACGGCTGTTTCTCCTCTTATTTATTTAGAATAGGGAAAAAAACCGAACCAAAATGTTTTTTTTGTGACTTGATTGATAACCCTCCGCACACGTTATTCGTGTGTAGGAGGTGGCATCAGGAAAGAACTAAGCTATTTGGGTCTGTCGGCCCACTTTCTTCTACAAATCTGATTTATACTATGACAAAGAGTCTTGAGAATTGGCACATTATAAGGCAATTTATTACTCTCGTCATGAAGAAGAAACTTCATCATGAGAGTAGCATCCAAAGAGCCGCAAGAAAAAGAAGAAACTAAGTTTTATACTTACTTTGGTATTACTGTATTAGATTGGCACTGCCACGCCATTCCCCTAGGCACGCGCCTAGGGAATTCGCTCCGACGAGGTTGGCAGGGCCAAGTTGTTTCGTTATAAACGGGTGTAGAAATTCATTACAAAGTTTCCCAGTGGTTCAGTGCAGAGTAGGCTGCATCCTAGTTCCATAATAATCCCTGGAACTAAAAATCCCTACAATTGGTGACCCCGACGTGATCGGACTTAAGAACCACGCCGCACGTGCCCGGAAGCCGGTGCACGTTTTCACGGAGACTACCGCAGAGGAAGTGGGCTCCGGACGGCGAGCAATCCGCTCGCTGCACGCTGTCGTTGCCGGATCCAGGCGGCGAGCTATCCGCTCGCTGCACGAAGTCGTACACCGCACATCGGATGCCATCCTGGACGACTACAGAGAACCAGCTAGCTGGAGTGCCGCCGATTGCGAGAAGCCACCGACTACCGGCGCCTTTTCCAGGGCTCGACACCGAGGGCCACCACGTGCGTGAAGCCACCGACCACCGGCGCCTTGACGAGCATCACCGTGCAGCCGTCTTGACGACGAGTCCAGCCATGCGTACGACCCCAGGTATCGTGCCGAATATGCGAAAATTCGCGTCTGTATTATAAGCGAACGTGATCGCCGCGCGATACCTCGTAGCGAAATTCTCGACGAAGCCTCGACTTCGCGCAGTGTTGTTTATATCGTGTCGACCCCCCCTCCGACGACGCGCGTGACCGCTGCCATACCGGGTATTTCATGTTTACCGCGTCGTGCCGCGCCGTTGTGAAACTGCGTGCGCCTGCGCGGAGCGCGCGTTGCGTATAATTCGCGGTCAGTTCGAGCACACGCGTGTTCGCAGAATTACGCAGAATGACTGCCCCCGCAGCGCCCACTCAGGATGAACTCCTTCAGGCGTTCTTACAGGGTCGCGTCGATTCAAACCGGCAACCAAAGGTGCCCGATTTCTTCAAAGAAGATCCGGCACTTTGGTTCGCCCAAGTCGAGTCATCCTTCTCCGCGGCAAGGATCAATAACCAAAAAACAATGGCTGATATAGTGGTGGCCGCGTTAAAATACGACGTTGTCACCACGATCAAGGACATTCTATTCGTCACCTCCTCCGGAGGATTTATATGAACAAATAAAAGCACGAATTATATCTAACTACGCCGATTCCGCTGAGAGCAAGCTCCGACAGCTCTTGAAGGGCGAAATTATGAGCGAGGGAAAACCGTCCCAGATATTGACGCGCCTCCTCAACTTGAACGACGGGTCTTGCAGCGACGAGATCATTCGCGCCGTATTTCTCGAACAGCTGCCGTCGCATGTCCGTGCCGTCCTGGCCATGGCGAACGTTTCCGAGCCACGGAAGCTCGCCGAATTGGCCGACAAGGTCGTCGAGGCCACCGGAACAGGCATGTACGCGATAACTGCCGTCTCGTCCCGAGACGCTTCACTACGCGCGTTAGAAGAAAAGGTCGACCGACTCACGCGCCAGTTGGCCTCCTTAGCCACTTCGCGTACCCGCGAGAGTCGTAACTGTCGACAAACCCCTTCACGGAATAGAAATCGATCGCGCGAAAACCGCTCTCAACCGAAAGAAACCGTGTGCTGGTGCCACAGGAGGTTCGGGAAAGATGCGCGTCGTTGTATTGAGTTGGCAAAAAAGTAATTTCGGTTTTGTAGTGTGAAATAAAACTCATTTTTTTTTATACAAAGAATAAACTTTAATCAATTATATATTTTCCATTTTGTTCAATGACCTTTTGCCATCTTTCTTGCAGCTTCATGATTCCGCGCTCATAGAATTTCTGGTCCTTATCAGCAAAAAACTGAACCAAGTGCGACTTAAGGTCATCATCATTTGTAAAAGTTTTACCTTTCAAGAATTGTGGAACACAATTCCTTTGCGATTTGCCAATTCTGGCCGTTTTTCTTTTATTGCTTCATCCAGTTTCAATAGTTGTTGACAGTAAACATCTGAATTGATCGTCTGGTTTCTTGGAAGCAACTCAAAATACACAACACCTTTGTAGTCCCACCAAATTGACAACATGACCTTTTTTTGATCCAATTCAGCTTTAGATGTGGATTGTGCTGGTTCATCACGCTTGGACCATGATCGTTTTCGAATAATGTTACTGTACATGACCCATTTTTCATCACCAGTGATGATACGTTTCAAAAAAGGATCGGCTTCATTGCGCTTGAAATGCATATCGCAAATATTGATTCGTTGTGTTAAGTGAATCTCTTTCAATATATGCGGAACCCAAATATCGAGCTTCTTAGCGAGTCCAAGACATTTTAAGTGATTTTCAATTGTTGTATGCGATACATTTAACCTCTCTGCAATCTCTCGAACAGTTATGTGACGATCCTCTTCAATTATGGCTTTGATTTGGTCATCATCAACTTCAGTAGGTCGACCAGAACGTTGGTCATCTTTGAGTGAAAAATCTCCAGAACGAAATTTTTTTAACCAATTCTGACACGTGCGATCTGTTATGCAATCAACACCATAAACTTTACATATCTCTTTGTGGGCCTCAGCAGCTTCCTTTCCTTTACGAAAATAAAAGAGTAAAATATGTCGAAAATGTTCGTTTTTGCACTCCATGTTAAAATTGACCCTGAACTAACAGCTACAAACAAAAATTTGCACAACTTGCTTCTGAAGTAACCTAAATGTGATTGATATCAAATGTCAAAAGGAAAAAACCATAACGCAGACAGGAGTCCTTCAAAACGCTTACAACGCTATCTATGTGTCACAACCGAAAATACTTTCTTGCCAACCCAATATAAAACCGTGCGCCTGGCAGACGGAAAACTAAAAGGTACTGGCCGTATGGAGGCGAACGCGCCTAGTGCCGATTCTCATCGTCTCCACATACGAGACCGCGATCTCGGTCTCACGTTCTTGATCGACACCGGTGCCGATATCTCGTTGCTGTCGGTTGCCAAACGCACGCGTCGCCCATCGGACTATAAGCTTTTCGCGGCAAATGAGACAACGATTGACACGTACGGCGAGAAGCGTTTGACGTTGAACCTCAACCTCCGCCGGTCATTCCCGTGGAATTTCTGTGTCGCGTCGGTACCGTATCCGATAATCGGCGCCGATTTTCTAAAACAATACGGACTGCTCGTTGACTTGCGCCTCCGCAGGCTGATCGACTCCACGACGAAGGTTGCTGCCAGCGGTACTGTAAAACTTTCGTCCGTGCGCGATGTCAAATCGGTCGACCCAGCTTCTGCGTTGGCTGGAATTTTGTCCGAGTTTCCGAACGTCGTCGGGCCGTCACAAAATAATGACCGTACGCCAAAAGACGTCCTTCATCATATCGTGACCACAAGTCCGCCAGTGGCGGAGCGCGCGCGTAGGTTAACGCAGGAAAGACTGCACGCTGCCAAAGCGGAATTCAAACAGCTCGTCAGCTCGGGAATTTGCAGGCCTTCTAGTAGTCCTTGGGCGAGTCCTATTCACCTCGTCCCCAAAAAGGATGGGGGCTGGCGCGTCTGCGGAGATTACCGCCGTCTTAACGCGGTAACACAACCGGATAAATATCCAGTCCCCCACCTTCACAATTACTCCGTGAACCTTCACGGGAAGTCCGTGTTCACGAAGCTAGATCTTCACCGGGCGTATCAGCAAATTCCGATGGCCCCATCTGACATTCCAAAAACGGCGATCATTACCCCGTTTGGGCTTTACGAATACACGGTAATGCCTTTTGGCCTGCGTAACGCCGGACAAACCTTCAAGCGTTACATCTGCCGTGCCCTCGAGGATTTAGATTTCGTATTCGCGTATATCGACGATATACTCATTGCTTCGTCGAATCGTAAGGAACATGAGGATCACCTACGCGTAGTCCTGCAACGCTTGCAGGAATATTCTCTTCGGCTAAACATCCAAAAGTGCGAGCTCGGGAAGTCGACTCTCGAGTTCCTCGGTCATATCATAGACCAGCACGGGTCTAGCCCCATTCCTGAGAAAGTCAAGGCCAAAGCAAATTTTCCAAGACCTCGAACCGTTGCCGATCTTCGAAGATTCCTTGGCATGGCCAATTTCTACCGACGTAGCAGGCTCCCCTGCACGAGTACCTCGGCGAGTCGAAGAAAAATGACAAACGCGAGATTGTATGGACCCCTAGGTCCGAGGGAGCGTTCGCTCGGGTAAAAAGTGACCTCGCCAACGCAACCATGCTCGCACCCCGCGGCAAACGCAGTGACGCGTATCGTTACTGACGCCTCCGATTTCGGCATGGGCGCGTCACTCGAGCAAAAGCTCGAAAACTCTTGGAGACTCTTGGCTTTCTTCTCCAGGAAATTCAGCCCCGCCCAACGCAATTACAGTGTGTATGATCGCGAGCTGACTGCCGCTTATGAGGCACTAAAATATTTCCGACACTTCCTAGAAGGTCGCGAATTTAGCATCGTGACAGATCACAAGCCTCTCATATATGCGTTTATGTATATCTCACAATTTACCACTCGCATTGAGCATCTCCCCGGCTCGGAAAACGTCGTTGCCGATTCATTATCGCGAATCGACTCGCTGCGCCTCGCCGCGAACATTTCTCTGAACGAACTGTCCAAAATGCAAGAGAGCGACGACGAGATGAAAGAATTACTACGCTCTGCCGACCACTCGTTGTCCCTGCGCCAAATATGGTGGGGACCTACCCACACTGCGATCGCGTGCGACCTCACGGGCGAATCCTTGCGTCCGTACATTCCAGGGCCGGGGCCAGAAAAAAAATTTTCGACACTTTCCACAAACCCGCGCACCCCTGCGCTAAGATCACCGACCGGGTAATTCGAAAACGTAATTTTGAAACTCTATGAGCACGTTCCAATGAACCTAATGATTGTGGGTGAAACGCAGTTGATGTGATTCTCTGAATTTAAAATATTTTACAAAAAATTTTCATGACTTGGCTAATAAAATTCCTTCCTTGATCTGTGTGAATTGACCGAGGACAACCAAATCTGCTTATAAAATTTTGTGCAAATGCAGTAGCAATAGAAAAAGAATCTATTGTAGCCAATGGAATAGCGTCAGAATACTTAATCAAATTATCCTGAAGTGTAAGCAAGTATTTATTTCCATGTTTTGAAATAGGCAATGGCCCTACAATGTCCATTTGAATTTTATCAAAAGCTCTTTTAGGTGTATCCGTTATCCTCATTGGTTGTTTAGTTTTTGCGGAAAGAATTTTATTTCGCTGACAAAAATGACACGTTCGGATGAAATCTGCAATTTCTTTACCTATTTGAGGCCAATAAAAATCTAATCGAATTCTCTTATAAAGTTTTCTTATTCCTTGATGGCCTCCTATTAATGATTCATGATATTCTTTCATGATTTCTAATCTTCTGGAATCAGATGGAATAATGATTTCGCCTGTACAAATTGTAATAATATACTTTGATGAAATAAAAATTTTTCCAAGAAGAATTTGAAGCGACTCCCATTTTATTGATTCTAAATTATTTTCATTTTGAGAAATACTGAACATTGTTATACCAACAGCATCCATTAACTGTTCCAGAGTAATGAAGCATGAAACTATGTCCTTAAGAAGTGGTTTAGCATTATGAAAAGATTTGAAGAATAAATGGAAGATAGAATATTTTGTGCCTGGAGAAACCATTGTATCACCAACATCAAAATTGTGCTGTTGCATCAGGTCTATAGGAATTATGTTTCGTTTTAACAATTCTTTACTTATGGAAGAAACTATTTCATAATCAAGAGTGAAAAAATGTATCAAATTATCCTGACGCATGTAAAGATAATCCTTTGAATATTGAAAGGTAGGCTTTGCCGGATGATTAGTAATGGGATTTCGAGTAATAGCATCCATAGCCATGACTTTTATATTATTATTTATTTCAGATTTATCAATAAACATATTATGTGGAATTTGAGTCGAGGTTCACGCGCACTGATCCGCAGAAAATTCGGGCATATCCGCCACATCCACGATTTCATTCGTGATAAAATCAAGACACTTGCCAGTCTCCTTAGCGATATCATTCGCTAAACCAGGTATTGCAACCTGATCTACAGAAACAGTCGCAGATTCCAGGTTGTCGATCGAGAGCGGAGGCCGCATTACGGAAACTCCATTAGCCAATCGATCTGACAAAGCAAGGTCACCTTGGACCACCGGAACCCTAACCCCTAACGGTGCCTGAAGCGGTGGTTCCGGAGAAGTCACCGTTAGCCAACAGACTCCCGAGTCGAAGCAGGATTTGTGATGTTTGTCACGATTCGAATTCCTTCCACTACTATCTACTTCATCTTCTGCGGCTGTGAAATATTCTTCATCGTCTGAATTATGTAGTAAATCAACCTTTACTTTTGAATTGCAAACTTTAACGTGACTCTACGTGGTAAAGACTGATGCTATTTCACGATTCAAATGAATGTCTTCATTCCCTTCAGAATCCACAACTGATGAATCATTGCCGTCAACGATCACCTTTTGAGGACGCTTCAAACGAAGACAAGAAGATGAGGGTGAGGATGATGACGATTGTACTAATTCAGAGGAAATATTTAATTTTGAACTGGACTCAATTGGATTTCTGGATAAAGCGTCAGCGTTAGAATTAATTTTACCTGGTTTATAAACAATATCATAATCATATTCATTGAGTCTGATGCGCCATCTCATAATTTTTGATGTTGGATCTTTAGTGCTGTGTAACCACACAAGAGGACGATGATCCGTTACCAAAGTAAAATGTTGTCCATATAAATATGGTCGAAAATGTTCCACTGCAAAGAGAATTGCCAACATCTCCTTCTCTATAGTAGAATAATGAATTTCGGATTGACTGAGAGTTCGAGATGCATAGGATACAGGGAGATCACTAACAATGGGACCTTGACTCAGAACGGCTCCAAGGGCAAAATTGGAGGCATCAGTAGTCACCAAAAAAGGTTGTGAAAAATTAGGGAATTGAAGCAATGGTTCAGAGGATATGATAGCTCGCAATGTCTCAAAAGCAACGTGTTCTTTTTCATTCCAAATAAAAGGTGCATCCTTTTTTAAAAGATGAGTAAGTGATTTAGCAATCTTGGCCATATCTGAAATGAAACGTCTGTAATAACCAACCAGACCTAAAAATTGCTTTACATTCTTTTTTGTTTTAGGAATTGGAAACTGTTTAACTACTCTAACCTTTTCCGGATCTGGCTTGACTCCATTGGTCGAAATACAATGCCCTAGATATATTAATTCTTTATGACATCCATATAGACAAAAAGATCAACTCCTTGAAGTCCAGACAATACTAAATCCATACATCGCTGAAAAGTCGCGGGAGCATTTTTCAAACCAAAAGGCATTCGGTTAAATTCAAAATGACCATGAGGTGTAGAAAAAGCAGTTTTTACCTTTGAATTTTTATCTACAGGAATTTGATGAAATCCTGACGCTAAATCAAGTGTGCTAAAATATTGTGAGCCTCCTAACTGATCTAATATATCCATTATATTTGGAAGAGGGTAAGCATCATTAACAGTTTTTTCATTTAATTTTCTATAATCAATTACCATTCTCCAACGTTTTTCTCCAGAGGCATCAGATTTTTTCGGAACTATCCAAACTGGAGAATTGTATGGGGAATCGGATTCTTGTATAATTTTATTTTCAAGAAGAGAATTGACCTGTTTTTGAATTTCGGCTTTATGAATTTGAGGAAACCTATATTGCTTAGTCTTAATCGGAATTTCATCTGTTGTATTTATAGTGTGAGAAACTGAACGAATAGAACCTAATTTATCAGTTGATAAATGAAATTGAAACGGAAATTTATTTAATATTTCTAAAATACTAGCTTTTTCAATATCACTCAAATGATTTAGATCAAGAGCTTTAATTAATTCAGAAAGTCTAGAAGCATCTGCCTGAGCATTACCCAAATTAGGATTTCCAGTTCGTGCTGAACGGGGTGCTGGATTTTTAATTTCAAAATCCTCTAATTCAACCTCAGGAATTGTAAGAGGTACAGATTCTTCGATTGTATTTATAACATACACTTTAGCAAAACTATTCTTTTGAGTAACTAAAACTGTACCGAGATAGACTCCAGGTGGAGTGTCTAATTTCTTAATATATCCACTTTTAAGAGAAGACTCTTTAATTGGGACAGTTACTAGAACTTTGGACCTTGGTGGTACAATAACAGAAGAAGATCGTTCAAGTGGAATTTCAACATCTCCAATTTTGAAAATATTAGGTAAGTTCTTTCGAAATTTAACAGTTACATTTTGTGCTTCCAGAAATGGTATACCTAATATTCCAGTTTGTTTTATAGGTAAAACTATCACTTATAATCTGGAATTTATTATTTACATTCTGAATAGGTATGATAACCTCTCCCTGAGTTGACACGGATCCAATTTCAATTCCACTAAGATCACAGAAGATACTATTGTCCATAAGAATATGCTTTAGAACTCCTTCTCTTTTAATAAGATTGACTTGACAACCAGAATCGACAAGGAAAGTAGCAGACCCATTGCAGAAACTTGATGAAGTAATGTCAGTATGGGTAGTCGACCAATTCTTTCCGTATTTAATTTAAGACAGACTGATGAGATTTGGCGCGAGCAATTAGGGGTTCGGATCGCATCACGCCGTTTTGCGATCCGGCTTTGAAGTTTAAAGGATTTTCTTTTTGATCTTGTGAGAAATTTTTATAAGGATGATTCCTATTAATGTTCCTAAAACATTGAGTTTAAGTGTGTCCTAATTTTTTAGAAAATGTGCATTGAA
The DNA here is from genome assembly GCF_001272555.1 of Dufourea novaeangliae. Lineage (NCBI taxonomy): Eukaryota > Metazoa > Arthropoda > Insecta > Hymenoptera > Halictidae > Dufourea > Dufourea novaeangliae. The sequence continues at coordinate 5,931 of NW_015374082.1, read as the reverse complement.
CTTTCTTTGAATAAAGAGATTGTTCATTATTTTGTGGGCAATTTCTTTTAATATGACCCGGTTCCTTGCAAAGGAAACAAATTATTCCCGATGCTCTAGTGATATATACTCTACTTCTAATTGGGGAATTTCGTAACGATTTATTTACATTACCTCTACTCATTTCTTTGTCTAAATCATATGCCTGGTTAATCAAATGACGAAGGTTTGTGTGTGATTTAGACAATAATACAGCTCTAACCAATTGATTTCCTAATCCTCGTAAGAATGCACTATTTGCATCACGTCTAATCATATTAATTATGCCTTTCAACTCTTCACCTTCATATTTCTGATTGGCTCCCTCTAATCCCTCGGATAATACATTTTCAATTTTATTTCCAAACATTTAAACCGTCTCACCATTCTCTTGGACTAACATTTGCATTTTAGCTCTTATTTCTTCTACATCAAAATTACGTGCATAAATTTGTTTAAGTGTTCCTAATAATTCGCTTATACTATTCGGTTTCGGCATGTGTAAGAAATAATTTGCAGCTTGTCCAATTATTTTATCCTCAATTAATGTAAAAAGTTGTCCTTGTTCAGATGGCTTAACTAATGGATAATAAGTTTCACAACGTTCAATAAATTTAGAAAGACTACGACTTGTACCATCAAAATTTGGAATGTATGTATCTATACTTTTTAAAGCCAAATATGTTTCATTTTCAGATGAAATAGTATTTCCTGTATTATTATTCAACGGTATATTATTACTATTATAAGAAATATTCGGTGTACTAGCTTGAACAGGAATCATACTGAGAGACTGAGTTTGTATCAAGCCTACTTGAGTCTGAGGAGCTAGAGGTACCAATACATCCTCTACTTCAAAAGGTGATATGCTAAATTTTAAATCACGATTCTTCTTATGTCTTTTAAAACCTACTCTGTATGGCGGCATTTTGTTACGCAAGCTAACTATTTAATTACAAAGCTACGACTCGACAATAACGCAATTAACAGTAAAAACAAAAGAAAATATTCAATTTAAGCTGAAAGTACTTATTTATATATTAGTTATTTCAGAGTAGTCCAGTTGATTCCAATCCTTAAGATGTGGATTTCCTCAGTTCTGGATACCAGGTCGCAGCAGTCCTTCCTCAATGATTCTGATAAAATCCAACGACAGCAGTGATGGACAGGATATGTAATGAACACGATACGTGATGGATAGGATACGTGATGACAGGCGTGTGCATGTGGTAAAACAGGGATATCTGCACGGCCTCTGTTTCCACTCTCTCCGGTATTCACCCTTGCTCCCAGGGAAACCGTACGAAAACCCAAGAGGAAGAGATTGCAGCAACGCTTATCACAAACCGGCCAGAAGGGATAATTTCTTCTTGTCGTTGTTGTTGGTGGTCCAATCCAATGACTTCCAAATCCAATGAATTTTAAGGAATCCCACTGATTTTAAGGGATCCCACTGATTTTAAGGGAACCCACCACTGTCACCAATTTGTTGCGTGGCCGTTTTATAAAGATTTTGTAATTGAGAATTTAGGCAGGGTTCGGGTCCCCGTGGAGTGCTGATACGCTCTGCTTGCTCTTCTCGAGTTGACTTCAATAAATACTCGATAAATGAAATAAAACTCAGGAACTTGTATTTGAACTTGTTAACAAAATTATGAAATGAACAATAAACTTGAATTAACAATAAATTAAAGTTATTTGTGCTTTTCCGCTATTTAATAAAGTACGTCCAAACAATTTGAGTACTCGATTAAGAAGAATAAAAAAAATCCTCGTTGTACCAAAGAACGTGTACCTTCAGCTTTTAACAAAATACAATTATTTAACATCCAATTAGGAATTAATAAATAATTTTACTTTAATCCTATTGGGTCTCATCATTACGGGGAACGAGCGTTTTTAATACCTTGGCAATGTTTCCTCATGACAACCAAAAGTAAATATCAAATACGAGTAATTTCTAGTCATCAATGTTATCATTTTGACATTTAATCAATAATTAGTTATCTAATACTTTGATTCATTGCCTCAGTTACGCTGTTGTACAATTCATATTTGCCGCGCCTAATTTGAATCTGCGCCTACAGATTACAGTGTAGTTACATGTACTTATTCCTAAAATTCTGAACAGATGGCGCTTGATTCTAAATATTACCAGTTGCGAATACGCAACAGTATGGGTTTTGAAAAATGCGATGGTGTGTGTGTAATATGATTAGCGTGGAAATGGATCTTTGAATCATATTGGAAGGCATTTTTATTTGGATAAGTACACCTTTAATTCCTATAACACAGCCTGTGCTTCCTAATTCCGACTTCTTCATTCAATATAATAGACAATACGATTTTTGACGCTGATTATAAACAAGGTAAGGATACCCACGCCACGCTGAGCGGGGGTTCCATCCTTGCCGCCCTTCCGGGTCCTTTTGCGACCTTGGAAGGCATTATCCCTAAAATGGACGAAATGGACGACATTGATATGATCTCGACAACGGAATGGACTACCGTCAAACCCAACAAAAGAAAATGCTAATCACCCACCATGGTCACTCCTGAACCTTCGAAAAAGTCCAACTTCCTACTCAACTCCTCCATCAATAAAGTAACTCGTTTGTATCCGGACACACACTTTGGACCAGCTTTAATTGAAATCCACCTTAAAAATAATAACCCAAAATCTTCAACTTCTCACAACATGATGTTTTTGGCTAAGTCAATTCACTCCCTTGGTTTAGGTGCCCACAATCTTAAGCCAACAAGTCCAAGGAAAGCAGAAGTAATATTTAATAATCGTATAGAAGCAAATAAACTGCTTACCCCACCGCGACTCCAAGAACTTGGCATTTCAGCCTTTGCCCCACGCAATAAGCTAGAAAAGAAGGGTATCTTAAAAGGTTACAGCTTGGATTTTGACGTGGAAGATCTCATTTCAGAGGCTTCTTCTCCCTCCAAAATTCTTTACGCAAAGAGGCTGAACAGAAGAGTTTTTGATCAGGACACCAATAACCACACATGGATTCCAAGTCAAACGATTTTAATCACTTTTGAGGGCTCAACTCTTCCCGAGAAAATACAATTGTATGGTCTTCTGCAAAAGGACATTTTCCCTTATGTGAAACCTGTTCGGACCTGTAGGAACTGTTTTAAGTATGGTCTGTTACGCTGCTTTTAGAACAGCGTAACGCGACCGCTCCATATACCAACATGGAGCGTAGCGCGCAAGGAACCGGACCGTCCCCTACCCCGCAAAACAGCGCGCGCACGCACTCACAGGCACACGAGCGCTCCTTGAGGAATCCCGAGAAATAGCGAACATTTGAATTGCGACTAATTGCGTATTTTACCGCGCCGAGCAACCGCGCGCAATTACAGGGCCGTAGCGAGCGAGGGGCGACACCCGACTCCGAAACCGTATCCTCACCCTGACCAGGAGCAGACGCAAAATTGGGACAAGGGCCTTCTGCCCTGCGAGAGGACCACACTGCCAAACAACGGTGGAGGGTGGCGGACAAGGTGGTGACACTTAGTGACCACCTCCACATTATTTTTGATGTTTCCGCCGCCCCTCGAAACCACCCCGCTCTCCGCCCGGACCCTGGCCGGCCGCCGCGTAGATGGGCGCTCAAGCGCCTGGAGGAGGACGCGCTGATGGCAGCGGCCCTCGCCGTGTCCTGGCCGGAGGCTCCGGCCGGACCGGTCGCGGACGTCGACAGGGAGGCTGAATGGTTCCGGGAGGTAATGGCGTCTGCGTGTGACGCAGCCATGCCCCGGGTCAGGAAGCCCCCTAGACGGGCCTCGTATTGGTGGAGCGACGAGATCGCTGCGCTGCGTGACGTGTGTCACGCGGCGCGGCGCCGCTTCACCAGGGCCCGCCGGCGATAGAACCGTGACTTGGCGAGGGAGCACGAGCTCTACGGGGTCTACCGGCGAGCGCCGGGACGTTGGACCGTGACCCGTGGGGGCGCCCGTATCGCATCGTCCTGGGACGGATGCGGCCGGCGGGGCCCCCGCTCACGGAGTCTCTTGACCCCCATGCTCTCGAGCGTGTCGTTGAGACGCTCTTTCCGGACGATCCGGATGAGGGCTCGCGGCCGCTCGAGCCGGCGGACCTGACCAACTGGTCCGTCGAGCTGGGGGTCACGCAGGAGGAGCTCGCGGTGGCCGTCAAGCGCCTCGGGGCCAATAAGGCTCCGGGGCCTGACGGCATCCCCGGGCGGGCGCTGGGACTGGCCTCACGCGTCCTCGGGCCTCGACTCATGCGGCTGTTTGACGGCTGCATGATGTCGGGGCGGGTCCCGCTGCCCTGGAAGCGGGGCCGGATGGTCCTCCTCCCGAAGAAAGGAAAGCCCGCGGACTATCCTTCCGCGAAGGATCCGACGAGGCGGGCTAGCTCTTCGAGCGCGTGCTCGCTGCCCGACTGTCGAGGGGCATATCCGACGGTGGTCCGGGTTTGGCGGACTGCCAATACGGTTTCCGCGGGGGACGGTCTACGCTAGACGCGACAGACCACGTGCGTTCCCTCGCGGACCGGGCAGTTTCCCGCGGTGGTGTGGCGTTGGCGATCAGTTTAGATATCGCCAACGCCTTTAACACCATCCGCTGGGACACGATCCGGGAGGCGCTCCGAGAACACGGGGTGCCTCCGTATCTCCGGATCGTGCTGCGGGACTACCTGTCGGACAGGGTGATCGAGTACCCCGGCCGGGGTGGCGCAATCGTGCGGCGGAGGGTCAACCGAGGCGTGCCCCAGGGGTCCGTTCTTGGACCCCTACTGTGGAACGTGGGGTACGACTCGGTGTTGCGCGGGCTCCTCCCGCCCGGTGTGCGTGTCGTCTGCTATGCGGACGACACGCTGATCATCGCGGTCGGGAGAGAGTGGACGAGGACCATCCGCATTGCGGAGGTGGCGGTGGCACTCATCGTCGCCAGGATCCGGGACCTGGGGTTGCAGATCTCGCCGCCAAAGACGGAGGTAGTCATGTTTCATGGACTGCCTCTGTCGCGGCGGGTCCCCCAGGCCTGGGTCCGAGTAGGAGACGCCTGTGTCCGGGTCGAGGGACGTATGAAGTACCTCGGCCTCGACCTGGACAGCCGCTGGCGCTTCGAAGGACACTTCGACCGTCTGGTCCCCCGGATTGAGGGCGTGGCGACCCTGTTGGGTCGTCTGATGCCCAATCTCGGGGGGCCGGAGGAGAGGGTCCGCCGCCTCTACATGGGGGTGGTGCGAGCGATGGCCCTATACGGGTCACCCGTGTGGGCCCGCGACCTGATGGCCCGCCGGCGGGGCCGGCAGCTACTGCGGCGCATTCAGCGCCGCATGGCCATCAGGATCGCGAGGGGGTACCGCACCATCTCCCACGAGGCGGCGGCTGTCCTGGCGGGGGTCGTGCCCTTTGATTTCCAGGCGGAGGCTGACGCCGATCTGTATCGGTGTCTGCAGGGCCTCCGCCGGAACGGGGTCGACCCGCCGGACGACGCGGTCGAGGTGATGAAGCGCCAGGGCCGGCGGCTCGCTCGCGAAAAGTGGTGGCGCCAGCTGTATGACAGCGGCGCCGCCCGGCAGCGAGCCGTGGTCGCGGTCCTGCCCGTCCTTGATGGATGGCTGGACCGTCGGCACGGCAGGCTATCCTACCGGCTCACGCAGATGCTCACCGGGCACGGATGCTTCGGGGGGTACCTGCAGAGGGTTGGAGCCGAGGCGACGGCAGAGTGCCACCAGTGCAGCGAGGAGGTTGCCTCCGCGCAGCACGTGTTGGAGGAGTGCCCGGCCTTTGCCAGGGAGAGGCGGGCGCTCCGTTTAGAGATAGGGGGAGACCTCTCGCTCCCGGCCGTGGTTGCGGCCATGGTGGGGAGCGAGAGGTCGTGGAGGGCGGTGTCCTCCTTCTGCGAGACCGTCATCTCGCGGAAGGA
>NW_015374081.1:1433021-1592758 GCF_001272555.1 Dufourea novaeangliae | reverse complement strand
TTCCTATGAATCTTTCAGCGCGCCTCATTCGAAACTCGACGAGGCGAGCTGCCGAGTTCGGTGACTTTTCATTACGGAGATTTATGATCGTGGCTTAAAGCTTCATCTCCAGACCGCGACACCTGGCCCCGATTAGCCTGATTTTTCTGTTCGTCCGCGTATTCGGAACAGTGGAATCGCTGAAAACGTTATCGAATATGCAGTACATCTTAGAAAGCATTAGAAAATTATTGAGAGTTTGAAGGAAATATTGTTTAGGGGTATTAATACTCGCTCAACGGATATCGGGTCATTTCGACCCGACGCACACTGGGCCAAATGACGATTCTTACTGGAAAAAAATCGTAATTCGTAAACTAATATGAAGATACGACAAAATTATTTGTAGAAATGTTTTTTGGTACAGAGTGGTACGTTACATGGTGTACACATTTTTCTGTAAGTGCAGTGGTGTGAAAAATGTTAAGGTCACTTTAATGATTTAATATGGATCGACATACTTATTTATTAATAATATGGTAGAATTTTTTGAGATGAATTCAACGAGATACAACATGATGTATTTCTATTTCACAGAAGGTCGTGAATTAACAAGAGGTCAAGAACTTCAATACGACTTTCCTTGTACAATGTCATTTTGTATAACGTGTGCGTTTCTTTGACCGTTGCCAAGCGTTGCTACTGCGGGCCATTCCATGAAATAGATGGAATTAATTATAAAGAATGAAGTTTTCGACGTCTTAGAAAAAAAATTATTTCAATTACTAAATGATTTCCTACAACAGAAAATTGTCTCACGATTGTAGCTGCGAACTGCTGCAGCTGAATCTTGGCTTGATATCAACTAAATATGATACTGGAAAAATCCGAATATCTTTTTAATGTGATAATGTAATAATGAATTACGACATTAACAGGAGATGAAAATCCAAAAGTTTTTGAGAAAAGTAGATACATACTTGTACTACAAGAATCCGTTGCTATTTGATATAATATTCGCTTAGAAACAGAACGTGGCATGAACACTCGAGACGTGAAAAAGATTGACTGATACATTACCTCAAAGGGTAGTTGGTACTGTTTATAAAACAAATGCAATCATATGTAACGTCATTGAGGTCCGTAGCCTGTTCAGTGTTTTTCAAGCGAGTATAAGCTTACAAATAGTCCTAATTTTACTTAATTTCATTACATGAAAATTTTTTTACTAATTCCACCAATTTTATGGTAATGGCCCACTGTGCGACGCATAATGGGTTCGAACGTTGTTTTACCAGTTCAAAGGCTTAATCTAGAGTATTCGTGTTTGACTCGAAATGAATCTCATCGTCTTCATCTAACGACAGATTCTGTTTTATTAAACTTGTGGGAGAAGATCGATCACAATTTTTCCATTTTCCAACTACTTTGCAAAATGTTTGTAACGTGGATTCGAATAGTAAACGAGTTTTGTCCACATTAAGTAATTTGATTTGAAACTTCTCATCTGTATTAGAATAAATTATCAAGTATATGTCGTTTTTAGAAACATCCTCGTGGCAAACTTGAAACGTGTTTCGTCTATTTAGACGTATAGAATCTAAAAACATAAATATTTTAATTCAGGTGCAAATGGCGCACGTGGAAGCAATCGTAATTTAATTACTTAGAGTTGGTATAACCATTAAATCAAGAATCAAGTCGGGCATTAGCGGGATTCAATAATTATTTACCTCAAAACCTCAATTCTGCAACGCGCTTCTAAATAGATAATTTTCTAATTTAATTTAATTTAATTTAATTTAATTTAATTTATACATACGGGTGAGGACCCATTTTTACATTATTTGATTCAAAACGTTACGGCACAAGAATACAATGGTGTAATATTGCGTTTTAATGATATATAACAGTTATTAGAAAATGATTCAGATAGATATTAAAGTATATTAATACTAAACCTAATAATAATTAAAACTATGTTACCCTCTCTAAGAGAGCCTTGTGCAATTCAGACTTAAATTTATTAATGTAAGCGGCAAAAATGTCAATTTTGTCGTTCAAATTATTTGCCAAAGTGCAAATTGTATTAATTGGGTCTGTTTAATTAAAGCGAGAAAAGGGTGACGATGGTCTGAAAAGCATAGGCATTCTGGTGTGACGAGTGTGGGTGCATTGAAGTGTATCAGTGAAGTGATGAAAGAATTATTAATTTGCCCATGAACGATTTTATACAGGAAGCAAAGGTCAGCGGTGACTCTTCTTGTCTCTCAGTATTGTTATTTGTATATATGTAAAGAAAATATACTTTCTTAAATTTGAATTTACCACGCTCACAAGAGCGTGGATAAAGTAGAAACCGGCGTAGACGACTATTAGGTAATGCGCTGTAAGCAATTTATAGAAAGTGAGTATAAGACAGAAGAAAGAACGCAACGGACACGTGCACAATAGAGAGAGAGAATTTATAGTGAAAAATTAATAAGTTCAGAAGTTTAGATAGAGTTGGGAATAGACATAATTTGTCGTTTCTCTTTTTCAGGTGAAAATTAATTAAATGTAAATAGTGTAAAGGTTAAGTTTTAATATAAAAGAAAATTACTCTTTTTCAGAGCAACCAAGAATTAGTTTGTATCCCATCGAATTCCTTTCCTGATAATAGAAAGACTCCATTATATATATATTGTATATATGTACAGGGTGAACCACGAATCGTGATCAGTAGAGATTACTCTGTCATTAGCAGTCCGATCGAAGATTTTTTTATCAGGTATAGCATAGTTTCAAGAGAGCTTTAATGCGATTATAGCAAATTTGTTGTCAACCCTTTTTTTTTCATGATTTTTCAAGGTCACTTTAAATTTTCTTTCAAAAATTCAATTCATAAAAAAAAGTAACACACGTTATGTTATGATACTTACCAAATTCGTCTTGAAATCCTCTAACAGATAGGCCTAAAAAAATTATAGGTGTATTTGCGAAAAATTGAAGGTGTTGAGTACAGTACACTCAACACAATTAATTTATTTTAACGACAACGTTAAACCACGCGTTATTTATCGAAGAATCTCAGGAAGCCTTTAATAGACTGCTCGGATCACTTTTGAAACTTCATCGATTACACATTTTTTATGATCGGCTAAGAAAGACCTTTATAAATCAAGGTCCTTTATACACGATGCATTAATCTTCCTTTTTTAGCCTCTATCGACGTAAATATTTTTACGCCGCAATTGGTACGAGGCGAACGATATCCTCTATTAATATTTATACTGTCTTGCTAAGGCTAATTGACGCGTCTGAAATTTCTTGTGTACTTCGAGTTGTGAGCAATTTGAATTCTAAACATTATTTTTTAACTTATTCTTAAAGCAAAAAACCGTATCTGTTGTTTATATTCACATGACTGCGTACAAAATTTTTACGTATTTGCATTAGTAAAATAACTCATTACCTATTGGTCGTATCGAAGAATGTTTTAACGAATTATATGCATCACTTTAAGGAACACATCGGATGGATGCAATTCGATTTTTTTTTTTAATTTCAAGGTGACCTTGAGCTTTTTCAAGGTCTATGCATCGTTTTTTTTAATACCACCTTGTTGTCAAAAAAGAACAAATTCAACGACCCATAGCATGATGGTATTAAAAAAAAGATGCATTGACCTTGGAAAATATTAAGGTCACCTTCATATTTAAAAAAAATAAGACAAAATCAAATTGCATCTATCCAATGCGTTCCTTCAAATGTTACATAATTCATTAAAACGTTTTCTGCTACAACCAATAGGTGGCGTTATTTTTGTTAGTACTTCTTACTGACTCACCCTGTATAAGCAACGTTTAGTTTCCACGCTGGAAACTCGTACGGAAACCCCGCCAAGGCGATGTCCGATTGTTTTTTTAATTTAGTTTCGCGAGCGTGATTCCAATGATGAGTCTTCCACAGGTTTCGCAACTTTCCGCGGAAGTTTGCCACTCTCGGGGGTGGATAGCAACCCCTCTCGATTCCCTTTCACCCTTTTCGCTTGTAAAGCTTCCTTACGAAATAATCTTGCGTAGCTCGCGACGAGCCTCGTTTGCGTCGTCGTGACGCAAACAGCAATAATCTTGGGGGGGGGGGGTAAAATCTGAATCTGTATTGTACGTAAACTTCTACCTTTTGTAGCCTTCTAGTGTCTGTGAGTCGGTTAAGATCGTGTGCAGTCAGCGAGTTGATTCGTCTCGAATTTAGTGCTCACAGGAAAGCCTTGACGTTTCTGTACGGAATCATCAATGATACTTTAAGACTTTACAAATTTTTGGAGAGCAAAGTCAATGATTAAATGTTAGGTCAATTATAAGAATAGAATTCAGATAAATATAAAATAGATTTAAATTTACATAATTTTTTGTATAACTAATTTATTATTTAACTTTTTGCATTAAATAAAAAATATACGTACTGAGCAAAAATCGGGACATTGACCTTATTGACTACTCGTGTACTAGAGAAACCTTCAGGAATGTACTGTTAATAATTTATTCGCGTCCTTATACACGGTCGGGCCTAAAAGTGTCCGAACTTGAAATTGAAACAAACATTTTTCCTAGAACGATGATGCTCTTTATCATCAGATATTAAAAATAGTTTTAAAGTGATGTATGTATACTATTCGCGATAGTTATAGAAACTGTGGAAATGGCTCTTGATAATTCTTCTTGAAGGTGACGGAAAGAATGATGGTCGAAACTTTTGGTCTTTTGCTTGGAAACTTGGACTTCTTCTTCGCCCAATAAAAATGCTAACGAAGACACACTGTGCTCGAAACGCTACGAACTGTCCCGACAAATCAATATAAATGAAGGTTTAACCGTTTTCACACCCCTTTTTTTAAACGCAGTTGTCACAGACTCAAGTCATCATACAAGGGCACAAATAAAAGAAATAAATTTAACATTTTATAATATTGTATTTACTAGTATGTTGTATTAATAAGACTAGATCTCGTGTTCAATGAGACTTCCATTAGTAAGAATACATTTCTGAGAATTTATTTCTGCCCTTGTAGGACCCTGAAGACCATAGTATACTACATGGTTGAACTCGTCTTATGCCTGCTTTTATATGATGTAAAAAAATATGTAGCATTCCTTAAAAAAAAATTAAGATCACCTTTGTTTCTAGAAAAATATTAAAAATACAAAAACTTTAGATACTCTATCATATTATTAGTAAAATATACTACAACTGCTTCCTCCTCGGTTTTTTTCTAATGTTTACCGTTTACGAAAAAAACAACGGTACAAATTATCGCGAACACCTTGTATACGTGCATAAAAAAAAAAAGGATAAATTTATACGTGAAGAAAAACGAGTTATTAATTTTGATCGGTATTTCCCTATTTCGTTGCACAGTCCAGGCGAAACCAGGCCTTCGCTCGTCGCCGATAAATAACCGTCGAAAAACGGAGGAACGCATTAGAGAAAGTACACAGGATTCCCCGTGCGATTTAAATTTCCTAGATATCCATTTGAATTTCTAAAAGCTTCACGAAACCGTGGATGCGGTCGGATAATCGGTAATGCGGCACGAGTGGATTTTTAAAGAGTGTTCGAACCAAGGGGAAGTATACCAGGACGAACTCGCTCTCTCTCTCTCTCTCTTGCAAGAGCGATCGCTGTGAAAATCGAAGATCGTCGAGATATCCCGTCGGTTTTGAATGCCAGTTCCTGTAAACGTGGTTCCGTCTGCTGTCGCGAAAGGGAGGACGCGACGTTTCGGAAGGAGAAAGAGGAAGCAAAAAAAAGGCTGAAAGAAACCGTCGAAGAAGATGGTCGCGGTGAACGCGGATGGAACCGATCGTAAATTATTCCGCACGTTTAGGGGGTTAAGCGACTCGCGCCCCTTTCAGCCAGTGGGAACTCGTTCCTTTCGACCCTAAGGTCCACACTACTCACCCCCTCACCCCCTCGATCCCCACCGGCCGTCCTTTTCCGACGTTCCTCTTCGCGACAAGATGCGAACGGAAGGGGTAAATGGAGGGTGGAAATCTATGGTGCCATTAGCGTTGACCTTTCCTTCCTTCCTTCCTTCATGGGGGGTCCGGAAAAGGGAGGTTCGGCCCGGGTCTTCGGCTCTGTCTCACATTCTAACCCCTCCCACGCCTCGTAACTCGAACCCCCGTATGCTTGGAACGGTTTTATTAAAATACTAAATCGGTTGGGGGAGGGGGAATGGTCGCGGGTGCGATATCCTCCGTTTCATCCACTGCCGCTGTTCATCCCTCTAAAGCTGCGTCTGCACTATGAGTACGTCTAGTAACTGTAAAACCATCTTGATGTTTTTGATTCCTGTATTTTATTGTTAAGATTCAATTAAGGGGTTGGGTTTTTTTTGGAGGTGTTAAATAAGAGGGAAGATTAACAAATTTTTTGTTTATTAAAACTTGAGCATATTTATCTTATTTGTACATATTTCATTTCCTTGGTAATTTGTGAAAAATTATGCTATATGTCTGTCAATGGAGGAAAATGACTGGCATTTAATTATAAATCGTTTTATGAAGACACTAGTTGCGGTACCAGATGTATTTCTGCGGGCTTTTTATATGAAACAAGCCTTTTTTAATTTTATATTGAAGTAAACAAAAGGGAGTAGTTCTTGTCGAAACCGATTTTGGAATTATCAAAATTTTGCAAAATGACTGGTGATTGATAGCCAACCCTACCGCGGATGCTCGGCCAGCAGACTCGCGCTCTGATTGGTCGGGATTATTCGTTAATATCTCGTTAACAAAGTCTCGGACAATATTTTCGCTAAGGAAAAACTTGTTTCAAATCACCTGACAAGTCTCCCAATTCCTTGTCCTCCAACATATTTGTTACACCCTGTATATAAATGTGAATGCAACCATGTGATTTCACGCGACGTATGATATATTAATGTGTTTCTACCTTTAACGGACTTAAAAATGTAAAACGTGCTTCCCCCAGACGACGTCGTCGACGTCAGTTACTACGGGTTGAAAACGATCCCTCTTCTTTTTTCCATCTCGCTCTTCCCCGTTCGGTGCGGTAGTCACCCCTTTTTTTTTCCCTTCTTTCCCTGGGCGAATCGCGGGCACGTAATCGTCGCGTTTGTATCCTTTTCCTCGAGCAATTAGATCCAGTGGACCTCTTTCAGGGAGGTACACGCGCGCGTAGTCAAGCAAAAGCTCCGCGAAGCCCAGCGACGATGAACGTAACGGCGGCGGTTCCATGAAAGCGCAGCTAGTAGACGACGAGCCTTGCCCTGGCTTTCATTTATAACTACTGCTTCAAGACTTTGACTCCGGGGCCGAGAAGTAGCACCTCATTATCCTACATACCGACTCGTTTATACGTCGACGTTGTCGACCCGCCCCGCCTCTCTCGAAACCTCCAGGTAGTGATGAGATTTGGAACGCTTCGAATCGCCTCGAATCTGTATATGGACGAAAACTTCGAATCGCTTCGAATCTGATTCGAAGCTACAAAAGTCTTGAAAGTCTTGACCAGATTCGAAGTCTTGAACGGATTCGAAGTCTTGAGCGGATTCGAGTCTTGAACGGTCTTGGAAATCTTGGGAGTTCTCTACGCACAGCCTCTTAGCAAGACGTCTGGGTCGTCGATAGTTTGTATATTTTCATGGATAAAAGGCACGTCCACTTAGGAGTGCACCCCCCATTGTCTTTCCTAAAAGACATTTTCCTCAAGATTTCCAAGACCGTTCAAGACTCGAATCCGGTCAAGACTTCGAATCTGGTCAAGACTTGGTATAGTAAAAACTAAATATGGTTCAGGCGATCGAATTTATCGAATCCTGAAATCAGCCAATAATTTCACGGATCTGATTGACTTTTTCAGTGGCTCTATTGAATACTTTATGGCATCCCTACATAGAGCACTAAGAACTGTTTAATCTTTATTTATTTATTTATTTATGTATAAACGGGTTGGCCCCATTGTTTCTATAAGTTGTTTACATAGGTCACATGTCGCAGTATATATAATTAACCTTACAAGTTGCTTAAATGACTAAACCGCCTCGGAGAGCTTTCTGTACATTTGATTTGAAAGATGAAGTAGAGTTGCCAAAGAAATTTATGGTGTTAGAGAATTTATTAGCTAATTTTTAATCTTGTTAATATTTCATTAAAACTTTCCTGTTGTGACTAATTCCATACTGTATAATATATTGATGTAACTGTTTCTAATCTTATTGTCATTAATTGTTATATATGTATACTGGGTTAATACCCGTTAAATTACTAAATGAAAAAAAAAAAAGACTTCGAATCTGGTCAAGACTTCGAAGCCGCTCGAGACTTCGAATTGCCTCGGAACTTCGAATCCGTTCAAGAGTTTCAAGACTTTTGTAGCTTCGAATCAGATTCGAAGCGATTCGAATTTGTCGCTCGAATTCAAGACAGTTTCTAATCGATTCGAAGCGTTCCAAATCCCATCACTACCTCCAGGCCTCGACCGTTTACTCCGATATCCTCGTCTCTTCTGCGTACGGTTAATGTCTTTCTGGTAGCTTACGATTCGGGGAGTGGGGGAGGAGTGTCGCTGGGTGACGTGGAAACAGGACATCTAATTATCTCCCATTAGCTGATACACCTCAGTTTCCCTCAGTGGTATTCTATGTACAATGGGACTTTCAATAGGTGTCTTAGGTGGTCTTCTTAACATTCGGCAACGTCAAATTGACTTTTCATATCTTCGTAACAATCTGAAAACAAGGAATTGAAAAAAAAATTAGTGTTTAACACTAAAACTACCAACGATAAACGCATATCTTTTTCGATCGATCGATAAATATGGCAAACTTTTGAAAATTTACAAATTTATAAATTAACGAATTTTTTTAATATCGTATCGTAACATAAGTTACAAGGGATGTGAGAAAATGAATTGTTATAACATTTTAATCATCGTTGTAAGAATGTATTGGCAAGTCATTTTTACTTGCTTGGTAGTTCAAGTGTTAATAATTTGCTTATTTTAATAACATAATTTAATCGTTTTTATATTTATATGTTGTTCATTTACAGGTACGTGTTCATTTAACGTGGTGCATCCACTAGTTGCGGAGCTTTCGGAACAAACTCCAACGACGAGATGGGGTTACCAGTCAGACGGGGTCTCGCGAACCGATGCGACTCGAGGGTGTTCTCGGGAACCGATACGACTCGAGGGTGTTCTCGGGAACCGATACGACTCGGGTGTCTCGCGCGAAGGTATGTACCTATCCAGCCGCTCCGTTCGGTCCTTCCCACGAGTTTATTTTGCCAGCGCACGCGGCTCTCGCGATTCCGAGGGAAACTCGCGAATAATAACCGCAGTCAGAAGAGGAGAGAAAGGGAGATAGAGTGAGAATGGGCAACGTATGGGAGAAATGAAGCACCGTAACGAGGAGACTTTAATAATGGGTGTATCACCGCGAACAAAGGGATATCCGTCCGGGTCGCGCGCGTTCCTGCTGCGACGCCTGTGGAAAATGCGTCATTATCCACTCGTGAAAACGACGAGAGGGTTTCGTGACAGGATTTTGGCGTCGCGACGGCTACGATCGGTTTACGCCACGATTCATTGCCCTTACGCGAGATTCTGTCACTTTTTCGTAGGTCTGAACGCTTTTCAATGGTTCGCTGATTTCGTTTATCGGCGAGGTTGACAACCCCTTTCGAGACTCGACGCGATTTGCGCGAGTTACGAGAAGTTGTGCTCGAGAGTTCATGAATTTTTTGAAGGTCAGTTTCTTGTTTTTTTTTTTTGCCACAGCGGTGGAAAAGAAATGGTCCTCGCGTGCAGATGGCCGTGTCGAATTGCAGCGTATTTAAACTACAATGTAGTAGTTACTTATAAATAGATTTGCGGATTTTATGCATTTATAGCCTATACAGTGATGGCCAACCTTTTTGAGAAGTGGGTCTAATTTTGTTCATTATCTTTTTTAATACTAGCCCGTGGGTCACTAAGTCAGTGTCGTCACTTGGAAGGGGGGAGGATGAAAAGGGTAATATTTTCGATTGTCTGTTCTCTCTTGTATGATATAAAAAATGAGTTTATAAAAATCAACGCGTGGGTCGTTTAACCAGTTAAGCGTGGAATTTAGTTTTAAAAACCCTCCACCGTGTGCGGAATTAAAATCAGGCTATGACGTGTATACACGTCGAACGCAGGGCAAAATGGTCCTATTATAAGTTTTATGAAAAACGAGGAAGAACTTCATTTTTATTTATCATCCCACCACCCCCTCTGTATAAAATACTCAGCAGTTCTATTGGTAATATAAAGGAAACATTCCATCACATATTATTCTTATTGGATTTCATTAAAATTTAGAGATTTTATAGTCAATGGTAATTTTTTATTTCTCACGACGTGTATACACGTCGAACGCACCGTAATAAAGATTTGGTTCGACGTGTATACACGTCAAACACACTCAACTGGTTAAAAAGCCTTCGTGGGTCAGTGTCTGACCCGCGGGTCATAGGTTTGCCACCACTGGCCTATACTATAGGCTATAAATACGTAAACGCCTAGGTCTCCGTGAAATACAATGAAGGACAAAATTTTTATCGGATGCAACGAGTTTTCTATGTTCTTTTCAGAAGGAAGAAAAAATTTTCTACCTTTGTTTTTGTCTTCATGAACAACCTTCTAAAATGTGATTTTGCATAAAAATCCGCAGTCTACTTGTAAACACTTTAATAAGTATCCTAAAAATTTTCGATAGCCCGAAACAGCAAAAAAAAGATTAAGCTTTGAAATAAACGATCCAGTTGACCTACGAAGTGCAAAAAATATGTTTATCTCTGAGGGGTTAACTTCCGTAATCGGCCCAAAGTCGCGAGCCCGCGTATACAGTCGTAACGCATGGAGCTTGGGACAAAGGGATGGTGTGAATCAAAATCGGGTCGAAGCGGCGCGTGCGATAACGGCTCAGAGCGATTTACTTCTGTCGAGGTTCGCCCAGAAACGATGGAAGCTTACCCACTCGACGCTCGGTCGTAAAAGCTTTCGCAGACAGTGCGCGGGGAGGAGGTCAACCGAACCCCCCCGCGGACGTACGGTTAAGTGCTCTGTCTCTCTGTTGGGTAGGTGTGCGATCGGCATAGGCCACTGCGTGGAAACGTTGAGTCGCGTAAAGCCGCGTACTCACCAAAAGCTCGCAAGGGCTCGTGTTCAACTGAAATGCTCGCCGTACGTCCACACTGGAAGGAATTCATTTCTGTTCGTAATTGATCGAAGACTGACCGCGAGAAGATTGTGAAATAACGAATAGGAAGAAATTAGGGTAATTATTTAGAACATGGTTCTCAGCGCCGATTTCAATGGACTTGAAATATGTTGCCAAGGCCATCATTCTGAACAACTTTTTCCTATACATATAATAGGCGGTCTTTTTTAGTTTTCGAGATATTCGCGAAAAACTGCTCCTACTAATACATTGAATTTCGATACCAAACGAGCACTGACAAGGCACGGAAGTGGCCCCCTCCGATTTTGATGAAACTTCGTATGTCTGTTAAGCAGTCAAAAATAAGGGATACGTATTTTTTTTTTACGGGCTGAGACGCGACTTTAAGGGGTGAAATCACCCCTCGAAGTTTCGACCCGAAAGTACTATCACGAAAACCAGAGGAGATACATGACTTCTAATGGACGAGGATTGTGGTTTTTTATCTAGAATAATATGGTGCTACCAAATTGTTCTAAATATAATTTGTTTATAACAAAAAAATTTCGGATCGAAACTTCGAGGGGTGGTTTCACCCCTTAACCCTTATAGTGCCTTATAAGTTTTCCGGGGAGTACCATCCAAAAATACATTGAAAAATATGCAATTTTGTAAGGTATCTATTAAAATTAATATATTTCTTCTTTTATTTTATAATTCCTATCCAGTAAACGTATCTTCCCTTACGTAAACTTATTTTATAAAAATAAAGTGTCATTACATGTGATTAAATTAAACGTACTATAAATGGAAAGCCGATATACCGGCTCAAGGTATTTTGCGGAGAACTCATAAAGCCGATGTATCTAAGTACTAAAAAGGTTAAAGTCGCGTCTGAGTCGATAAAAAAAAATACGTATCCCTTATTTTTAACTGCTTAACAGACATACGAAGTTTCATCAAAATCGGAGGGGGTCACTTCTGTGCCTTCCCTTGTGAGTAAGAATGTTTGCTAGCTCCTGTTTACTCGTGTAGTGATGGGCACCATCGACTAAAAACTATCGACTAAGTCGATAGTAACCAACGACTATTTTCAGTTGACTAATTTTTTCATTCGTCGACTACTTTCAGGCGAGTAATATTACCCGCTTGAAGCGAGTACTTCGGTCGACTAAATTTAGTCGCTTGAAGCGACTCGCTCGAACTATCGGGCTATTGATCGCTATTGACTGGATCTTGATTATTTTCTTCGTGATGCAAACCAATTCCAAGTTTTTCATATATTTTTTTATGCATTACCAAGAACTGTGCAAATTATTGCTTATAACCCAATTGATTTTCATAAAAAATTTAATGCAGTTAATTTTTTAATTGCCAATATTAAATAGCTTACACAAAATCGAATATTGGTAATTGTTTAAAAAAACTTGTTTACCACTTATATTTCTGAAATTCTATCTATGAACTAATACATTTCTAAAAGGTAAATACACCAATGGTGCTGAAAAATTGACGACATAATCTATACATAACCTATAAAGCAAAATTTCAGTCGACTAAAAATTATCGACTAAATAGTCGATGGTATGTTGCGACTAAATAATCATTCGTCGATAGTTTAATTTAGTCGATGGTGCCCATCACTACGCTCGTGCTCGCTCGCTTGGTGAGTACGCGGCTTAACGGCGAGCGCGGAGAGGCCCGCGGATAGCCTTGTCCCGTTCCGTCTCTCGAGTCGCCTCGTCTTGCCGCGACGCGTCACCGTCGACGCGTCACCTCGCGTTACGCGATGCCACGCCGGCTCGCCAATCTTTAACCCACGGCCAGCGGAGTGGTGCAGTCGCGCGACGAGTTCAGATGAGTTTAAAAGGATTCAAGCACTCGAGCGTCACAGAAAGCTTGGAACAACGACCATGCACGACGAAATTCGTTTTTCTGTGTCGCTTTTCCTCGACTTCTTACGATCCATAGCCTCTGTGTCGTTTTCACGAATCTAGGCGGACACGGATTAGTAATGGGCACCATCGACTAAATGAAACTATCGACTAATGACTATTTAGTCGCAACATACCATCGACTATTTAGTCGATAGTTTTTAGTCGACTGAAATTTTACTTTATAGGTTATGTATAGATTATGTCGTCAACTTTTCAGCACCATTGGTGTATTTACCTTTTAGAAATGTATTAGTTTTGTAGATAGAATTTAAAAAATATAAGTGGTAAACAAGTTTTTTGAAACAATGACTAATATTCGATTTTTTGTAAGCTATTTAATAATGGCACTTAAAAAATTAACCGCACTAAATTTTTTATGAAAATCAATTGGGTTGTAAGCAATAATTTGCACAGTTTTTGGTAATGCTTAAAAAAATATATGAAAAAATTGCAATTGGTTTGCATCACGAAGAAAATAATCAAGATCCAGTCAATAGCGATCAATAGCTCGATAGTTCGAGCGAGTCGCTTCAAGCGACTAAATTTAGTCGACCGAAGTAGTCGCTTCAAGCGGTTAATATTATTCGTCTGAAAGTAATCGCTTCAAGCGACTAATATTATTCGTCTGAAGTTAGTCGCTTCAAGCGACTAATATTATTCGTCTGAAGTTAGTCACTTCAAGTGACTAAAGTAGTCGACGATTAAAAAAATTAGTCGACTGAATGTAGTCGTTGGTTACTATCGACTTAGTCGATAGTTTTTAGTCGATGGTGCCCATCACTAACACGGATCATCGAGAAACAGTAGGAACCGTACGAAGCCAGTGGTTCTCATTTTCTAGGAATTCAGGCGATTTTCAACGTACCGTAGCCGCGTAGTAATTCCGGTGGTACGCGACCTGGAAAGGACGCGGGATTGGATGGATCCTGGCCGATATGAAATACTTGGATGTGCGCTTCCGGTGAGCTGGTGAACGAGGTCAAAGTTTTCATTACGGAACCAAGGGGGGCGAAATTAAAAAAAAAAAAAAAACGAAGACACACAACAAATGCCATGCGTCGCGAAGGGTAGAGGCGGAGATAGGAAACTAGTGGAAATTCGCGAGCGGGAACGGGAGATAGGGGTAGGACGCTTCCGGTGGAGGAAGCTCGAGCGTATCGCTACATAATTTAACAAGTTATCCCAAGTTAGCGAAGTCAAACTCCCTCTCTCTCTTGCTCCTTCGGTGCTGCCCCCTGCCACCCCGACTCTTAACGAACCACTTTGCACCGAACAGCGTTTCTCGTATTAGTTTGCGGTTAGACGAGCGAATAGAGAGGGCGCTTTCGTGCGAGCGAGGGTATTAGCGTGCAGTAGTGACGGCTACACATTTAAATTATGCACATCGATATTTTGGTATCGATACGTATTAGAGTTGGCGTGCAAAATCACTAACGGTGAATCACGATCACGGTCGTGATTTAACTTCGTTCACGACCGTGATTGCGATTTCTTTTATCTTGAGCGAATTTGCTCACTGCGATCGTAAGTCCTTGATCTTTAAACAGAAAAATGTATTCCATATGATTTTAAAATGAATTACATTACTATTTGTGTTTTTAAAAGTGAGTAGAAAAAACAAGAAGTTCCAAAAGAATGATTTGCTAGGTAACATGTAGATTATAATGTATAATCATTAATTTATTTATTATTCTTCATTGTCTCACTCATAGATAAAGTAACCTAGCTGCATCATCCAAACAATTAGTCGTATTAATAAAGCCTCGAATCCAACAAAAGTGTTATTAACCCTTTCGCCACTACAGGCGACTATAGTCGCTCTCCATAAAATGCAACTGACGTACTACGGGCGACTATAGTCGCTCTCCATAACATGCCACTCACATACTACGGGCGGCTATAGCCGCTATGCATAAAATGCCGCGTATTGTACATTGTATAATACGTTCAGTAATATAATAGTATAATACGCACATTCAACGGAAATACCACGGCAGAGAAGTCGCCCGTAGCGAAAGGGTTAACATTCCTTCACTTGGAATCGAACAATGTATCGACGTTCGAGTTATCGATACTGTCTCGCCCATCCACAAGCGAGCAGATATTCCCGATACAACATACATCGTGTAACGCGTTCTCCCGTCGTTCGTGATCTGTCCCCGTAGGCGAAACAGAACGATAAGAAAGGGTGTCTCGGGTGAAACTAATTATCGCCCGGGGTTTTGTCGGGACCGCGAGACGATGAAGCAAATTTACGCGAGGATGAAGCACAGATTCACGGGGACAGGCGAGCGCGCGGGCCTGCGAGACTGGGGCGGAAGATCCCGCGGATGGATTCGTTTCACCGGGGCCGACCGTTGGGGAAGAGCAAAGAGTCGAGAGACAGGGAGAGAGTGGGTGTCGGTTTCATCGAGATACGACGACGTTCAAACCGACTCTTTGAGCGGCGTGCCTCTTTTGATCGAGTCAGCCGCCGATACGCGCGGTTCTGCGAAGAAAAAGGAATGAAAAGGAAACCCGTTGCGAGTAACCTCCTTGGGCTTGATAACGTGTCCAACGTGTTCACGCGGCACGCGTGCCTCTTCCCCCTCCCCTCCTCTCCTATCCCCGTCCCGTTTGCCGGTTAGACGTTGCGTGACCGCCTCGCGTAAATACCATCGTTGAGCGGGCTGTTATTCGTGATAACGTGTTGTGTACTTTTAAGGCGGATGAACGTGGTTAGCTGTGTGCTCGCTTCGAGGTTCTTTTTGAAGGGCATCTTTAACCCCAGATCACTAAACTATCATGTGACTAACGTTACTACCGACTTAACTGTTATAACCACAATTTAAAAAGTCACGGTATAAGAGCCCTGATAACCAGTTACGTACAAGTTTCGAGCACAACGCCAGCAATAAATGACTAAAGTTGTCTGAAAAACCATAGCCATCTGTTTCCGTATTTGACTTGGGCTTTGCAGGCAATGCCAGCTGACGAAATGGTAAAGCAAATTGGCAGAAAGTCTTGCAACATAACCTATGTCAAATTGAGGGCAAAAACGGATCAAGGTTTGCGCAAGCCAATTTGCTACATATTATATTATAGCAATTTTTGGCTGACTGGGAGGTAATATCTTTGTGTGAGTGAGTTCGGTTACGAATAACCATTATAAATGATTGCAATTTTTGTTGGTTACCAATAACAATTATCGATGACGAGAATTTTATTTCGGTTACCGATAACTATTATTGTTAAGAAACCTTATGTCTGTGTATTTTTTGATCACCTTAAAAAGATATCTAACAAAATAAAAAGTTATTTCAGTTTTGCTACAAACGGAACTTCTTTCATTTTTCGGTTATTATCAGATGATAATAACATTCCACAATTTTAAAAATCACGAAAAAACATTAAACTTTCATTGCAATAATGTTTTTGTATCTACTATAGTTTTCAAGATACAGATTCCTCTCGATTATCGTCAGGCTTGTTCTACGCGATTATTGTCCATACGTTATCCCCACCACTAGAGGGGGGAGGCCGTCGAATCTGTCAAGCGCATACTTTGTTGCCCCTCCACTTTTGATTTCTTCTGTAAAAAACGAATTTACGAGGATCTGAAACCCTTATCTGATTATTGTCCCAGCGCAGACCTCAGTTTGGGACAATAATCGAGAGGAATCTACACAGAAAAAAGGAAAACACACATTAACCTTTATGGGATGGTTTCACTGAAACCAACCGAATATCAGTAAAAACGAAAAATTTCACAATGCTTCTATCGAGGTCCCCTACAAATTTTCATAATTAAAACAAAGAGTCAGAATTTTGGATCAACAAAGTTCCCTTGCCAAATTCAGAGGTTAGATCGTTCAATATATCAATTGCACCTCAACAAGGGGTCAACAAACAATGTGTATAGATGACCCTAAACTTTCAATCGTGTGTTTTGCCCGGTACATCCTTCGTCCCCCAGTAAACGCGTTACTCTGCGGTTGTTTACGTGGCCCGTGTCGAGGTTTACCCCGCGGTACCAACACACGCGATCGACGGAAATCAATTTTCCACGCTGGCCTGGCGATCGTAGCATGTACTACGTGTTCCGTTTGCCAGGGCGATTCCGTAAATAGACCCCCCCGGAAAACAGGGGACGACGAGGAAACCGTGAAGAGCTAGAGTGAGATCGCTCGAGAATCGCTCGCGAAAAATAAAAAGAAGAAGAAAAGAAAAACGACCACAACTTGGGTCTGGTTCACTGGACGGACGATGTTCCGGATCAGATCGATCGAATAAATTTCCGAGATTTTTCCGATCCGAGGGCAGACTCGCGAGGCGTGTACCCACAAGGTCATCCCCGTCGCGTACTACTCCTTATCCAATTCTATTTTGTCGCGATCCAATCTCAATCCCAATCTCGATTCGGAACCTAGTCCCGATCCCACTTTCAGCTCCCGATATCATCCTATCCGTGACATTTCTACCCTCCCGAAGCAGCAAGGAGGGGGTGGAGGCTTACTCTTTTTTTCTTTTTTTGCTTTCCTTTCGACGAACCACCACGCGCGGCATCGCTTTCTTCGTCCTCCTGCTCCCTCGTCCTCTTTCTCCCTACTTTTTTTTTTCCTCTGTAAGGGCTGCTGTCTCTGCCCCGCGACTTCGCTTCTCCGCCACGGTCGACGTGTATCGAGGCCGGAACCTTTGTCCCCCGCACAGGGGTGTATATACTGCCGTTGCTCTTACTGGAAATTAATACGGTAAGAGTCGCCCTCTCGAGCCACGGAACACGCTGGAATATAGCTAGATTATTCTCGGGGAGACTGGTATGTACATCTCTGTTTCTCGCTCCCACGAACGTACGACGATTTAGCCTTTCTTTTTCTTTTTTTTTTTGCTACTCTTGTTTACGTTTTTCCTTCTTTAACCCCCCTCGGCTCTGTTTCGCGTCTTCGGCAAGAGGGTACAGGGTGTCTTTGGTGAACGAGATCAAGGAAATGTCTGCCCTGTTTAGCGGTGTATGGTAGAACTTCTCGAGACAAAGCTGAAGTGTTTCAAGAGGCATATCTAACGATGGAAAGAATTTTGTCTCGGGATTATCTTTTCTTTATGAGATTTCAAGGTTATTGGTATTTTTTTTTTTTTAATGGAATCTTATAGGTTGTTTTGTTGATATCCTTATGGAGCATAGAAAAGACATATTCTACGACCTTAACTTTTTCATTTCAAATTATTTAGATTACCAAAGAAATTTTTCACGGGATAATTTTTTTTTTTACGAGATTTCATGGTTATTGGTACTTTTTTTTTATGGAATCTTATAATTTTTTTGATCGATATCCTTATGGAGCGTAGAAAAAACATATTCTATAGCTTTTTTATTCCCAAATTATTTAGATTACCAAAGAAATATTTTATTGCATTATTTTGTTGTATATTGCATGGCATATCGTCCTGAGAAGTTTTTCATACAATCGTAAATAAGGCAGATATTTGGGTGATCCCATTCAGCTGAGACACCCAGTATATATGACGGATTGAGGGAGAATATATGACCGGGGCCTGTGCCATACGGATGTCTGTTTATTTGCCTTTTCATTCGAACGTCTTTATCGTGCAGTTTAGTATGTATGTATATACGGGGCAATCATAATGAAAATAACCGTTATAAAACTGTCATATAACCCCTTAACTACAGCTGTCGTCAATAGACGACGAAACGAAAAGAAATAAAAACGGAGGGAAACGAAGCTTTATCTTTCTTATCTTTATCTTCTCGAGAAAAACGCATTTAAAGGCTAATAACTTCCATATTATTTCGAATTCGGCGAAATCCTTTCAGGATTATTGTTTTGAAATATTTAAGACTCGAGAAAATGTAAAGAAAAAATCGATTTTTTTGACCCGTCAAGGTAGGAAGAGCCCTTAAAATAAATACGTAAACGAAACTTCAGTGTTTAGTAGCTTCGATTTGTCCGAAATCTGTCGATCGACGACCAGAGAGTACACGAGGCTTCGTCTGGGCATTCTTGATTGCAGTCGGCCTGGGGAGAAACACCTCGTTAATTCGCGCTTTCGACGAAAAGGGCGCGGGCGAGAAATCGAAGGAGGTGGAAAATGGTGGTTAGGGAGGCCCGATAATATTTCTTAAAGCGTGTGCGTTAATTGCGCCAATGTCGCGGGATTAATAATTGCTCCGAGGGAGTGGGATTGTTCGGCGACGTTTGTCCTCGACGCTGACAGAGCCCCGCAAATTACTAGACTCGGTCTGTGAAAACGTGCAGGAAATTACGAACTCTTAAATAACATTTTACCTGCGACTGGTTTTTACGTTCATTTCATACTTCGTACGCATATTTCTGTTGTCGACCAACAAATTAACTCGCTTATTGTAACTTTTGTAGTATCTTGTAGAAAAAGTTTTTTTTTTTTTTAAATCAAGAACCAAGAGGCAAGTCCCTTGATCGTTGCGATCTGGGCCCTTTTGGAAGCTGGCAGAACCTGGCAGAACCTGGCGAAAAAGCGCGGAACCGAGCCTACCGAATAAATCGCGACGGTTCGCAGGGGTTGGAGAAAGTTGGGAAGGTAAAGAAAGCCGGAAACGGTAAAGGGGCGCGAGCAGACCGATGGGTTTGGAGGTCGCTACGTATCGACCTTTTGTTCCCCGAAGGCCAACGGGAACGGGAACAAAGGACGCAGAAATTAGTTTATCCCCTGATGGCCACCGATCGAATTATCAGCTGTATCCGAGGGTTTCGCTTTGCAGGACGGTCATTTAATTTAATTCCCCGAACAAAGGACCGGCGGAACGATACTCTTGGAAGGATCGATTCGCGTCGCGAAAATCCGCTGGCTTTCGATTCACCGGCTGCGCCGTTGCGCGGACGGCTGGCTGATGA
Organism: Dufourea novaeangliae; assembly: GCF_001272555.1. Taxonomy (NCBI): domain Eukaryota; kingdom Metazoa; phylum Arthropoda; class Insecta; order Hymenoptera; family Halictidae; genus Dufourea; species Dufourea novaeangliae. The sequence continues at coordinate 1,572,779 of NW_015374081.1, read as the reverse complement.
CGGGTAATCGAACTGTTCAGATGTGTTTCAACTTCCTAGGAGATATTCAGACTGTTCAAACATAATTTGGTCTGTTTGAACGTCTTGTGCATAAAAGTGTTTGTTCACGGAACAGTTACTATTGCTAACAGGTAATTAAACTGTTAAAATATGTTTCAAATCCTGATGAGATGTTCAAACAGTTCAAACTATGTTTGGTCTGTTTGAACGTCTTGTGGTTGAAAGGGTCCGAATGTATTTGAACTATTTGTTCATGGGACCGTTACTACTGGTAACAGGTAATCAAACTGTTAAAATGTTTCAACTCCTGATAAGATGTTCAAACAGTTCAAACTATGTTTGGTCTGTTTGAACGTCTTGTGCTTGTAGAGGTCCAAATGTAATTGAACTATTTGTTCATGGGACCATTACTACTGGTAACAGGTAATCAAACTGTTAAAATGTTTCAATTCCTGATGAGATGTTCAAACAGTTCAAACATAGTTTGGTCTGTTTGAACGTCCTGTGCTTGAAAGGGTTCGAATGTATTTGAACTATTTATTCATGGGACCATTACTACTGGTAACAGATAATCAAACTGTTAAAATATGTTTCAACTCCTGATGAGATGTTCAAACAGTTCAAACTATGTTTGGTCTGTTTGAACGTCTTGTGCTTGAAAGGGTCCGAATGTATTTGAAGTATTTGTTCATGGGACCATTACTACTGGTAACAGGTAATGAAACTTGTTAAAATGTTTCATAAATAAACGATGTTTTAAAAATAATGAAACTGTTAAATGTTAAATATTTGAAGTATTTGTTCATGGGACCATTACTACTGGTAACAGGTGATCAAGCCGTTAAAATGTGTTTCAACTCCTGATGAGACGTTCAAACAGTTCAAACTATGTTTGGTCTGTTTGAACGTCTTATGCTTGAAAGGGTCCGAATGTGTTTGAACTGTTTGCTCACGGAACAATTACTACTTCAAACATAATTTGGTCTGTTTGAACGTCTTATGTTTGAAAAAGTTCAAACATGTTTCAACTGTTTATTCACGATACCATTTGAACCATTGAAAGAGAAAAAATTATTCAAATAACATAAATCTTCGATATATATTTATTAAATTTCTATTATAGCCTCGGATTAAAAAGTTGTAAAAAACGACCTGTACTATTTTCTTCGCGATTCCGACCAAATGCAACTTTTACAATTTTGTTTACACACCATTTAGTAAACAAATGTCCCTAACTTCACAAAAGAACTCAGGTCATTTGGACCAAATTTAAAAAAAACTTTAAAGGACGTACGAATATTTTTGTCCGTTACTATAGTTCGAATATCCGAATACTTACAGTTCTGCTTCAAATCCTGTGCCCGACTTCGCGTGGAATGAACCCCTGTATCATCAGCCGATCGTTCCATATTCCGGCTAGATGAAAAGCTCCTCATTGTGCATCGCGATGCGCCACAATTCAGAAATCCTCCGGCCTTATTTTCACCGTCCGTTCCCCGGGCATGAAAGAGCACGAGGGTGTATTATACCGCGATTCTGGAACGTGAAACGTGTGGCTGAAACTGTGTTTCAATGATAGCAGCGGCCTCGGTCAACGGAGAGGAGACAGCCTGGTGACGGGGGAATAGGTATCACGCCTCTGCTTGAAAGACTGTTCCGTCTCTAGCTTTCCACCTACCGAAGAAGGAAGTTTCTCGCGCGAGAGCGCGTCTGAAACGACGGTTGGTCGCGGCTGGTGTCTCACTCTCGCGATAGTTTAGATCCCTGGAGCGCGATAATATTGTGTGTCGAAGCCAGTATTTGCCGAAGGGGCGGGAAGGGGGAGGGGAGCAGAGAGAGAGTCGAGTCCGTGTGCTCGGTCAACCGTGGTCAGAGTTTCTGCGTTAGTTTTCGAGTCAAGAGAGGGCTTTAGAAATACAGAAACTTGTTCCATTCCGCGGCCCCCGGCGTTTATTCTTCTTTTTACCTTCGCGACCGTCCTCACACCCCATCCCCCTACCTCCCCCTCTTTTTTTTATTCCGTTTCCACTTTTCGCTTACTTTTTTCTTCCGCCTCCGTTTCAACCGTCACACGGTCATGCATATCGCGCCACCACAAACTCGAGTCCCCCGTCCAATTCTCTGTCTTCCTTTCCCGGATGGACGTGGATACTCGCGAAACGGAACCACACTCTCTCGTTCCACGCGGAACAAGAAAGTTTCGAACGTTTCGCGAGGGGGACACCGAGAGGCGAAATGAAATCTCGACGCAATCATCGGCGGGACCGATGCCGCCTGCCCGCAAACGAAGCGACGCACGTCGACGTTTAGGGGGTAGGGACCAGGTGGCTATATAGGGTGTCACGAGATGTCAGGAATTTTATGAAATATTCTAGTAGATAAAAGTTAGATAGAAAATTATAGTAGGTAAAACTATATTTAAGGGGACTTTCCCATTCAAAATTGAAAAAAAAAAGACTTTATTTAGAAACATAATTCCTTTTGGACGCTATTATATATATTATTAAGAACATAAAGAAAATTGTTTCTAGCACTTTTTGTTCACCACGACCGCTGTAGAGGGCGTCTTCCAAAAAGCCACGTTTTAATCGGTGCGACACTTTGCAGACGTCCTGTAAAAAATTAAGTAAAAATTTTTATGAACTTTTAGAGGTTTATTGTCTAGTTTTAAGTCTCACGAATAGAATCCCGTTTGAATTTTTACTTAATTTTTTACAGGACGTCTGCAAAGTGTCGCACCGATTAAAACGTGGCTTTTTGGAAGACGCCCTCTACAGCGGTCGTGGTGAACTAAAAGTGCTAGAAAAAATTTCTTTATGTTCTTAATAATATATATAATAGCGTCCAAAAGGAATTATGTTTCTAAATATAATATTTTTTTTTATAAAGAAATATTAAAAAAGTGTCTTTTTTCAATTTTGAATGGGAAAGTCCCCTTAATCGATTAAATGGTTTTAAAAGTGCGTTAAATTCTGTCTCCGGTTGATATGTATATTTTGTCAGGCAAGAATCCGAAGTTTCACTGTTTAGAAGTAGATCTCTACGTTTTGGCTTGAGGTATTCGAGTATTCCCTCTAAAGATAAACAGAAAAATGAAAAATAGTAGGTCCGGTTAATATCGATATTTTCGGTTTCGAAATAATAAGATACAACGTATACAGGGTGTAACAAAAGTGTTCTAGGTCCCTGAAATGGGTGACTCGTGAGGTGATTTGGGACAAGTTTTTCTTTAGCGGTCCCAAAGGTCCAAGGAGGGGGAAATGTATAAAAGGGACCGTGGTTCGTGGAGGTCAGTTAACATTCGATCGGCGAGCAGTGTAGTGGTTCATAGTGCAATAACTAAAGTGTGTCAGTTATTTTCTTTGTCTTGTGTCATTGGGTTACCACACGTATAAAAAGTGAACGGAAGGTATGTAACGCTGCCCTATGTGTGTATGCACCCTTGAGCGTTCATTGTTTTTGAAGGGAACGACTTGATATAGGGTAAACGTACCAATGAGTGTACACTTAAAAGATTTTGTAATTATGGAAGCCGAATTTTAAATAATAATAATATTAACCCTTTGCACTCGGAATTTCTAATTTTCCATACATTTTGTCGCTTTAGAGGCGACAGTCGAGTGCAAAGGGTTAATACATATTTGGCACATAAAAATTAGATTTTTTAATATCTATACCTTTTTATAACGTATAGATTGCAATTTCAAAAGTTAAAAAAGTGTAATTAATTAAATTAAAAAGCAAAAAGTTCAGATTTCACCAGTGAATGAACAATATTCAGTACGTGGACATTTCTAACCGATTTGAACATTGTTTGAATATGAAACAAGGAATTGAAAGAATCAATATTTAATCGTTTGTTTATTTTCTCGTTTTTATATATAATGTTCATTCACTGGTACGTGTCCATTTAATGGTGCATTCACCCTACGTAGGGGAGGTCGGGGTAGAAAGTATAACAGTTTTTGGTTTTCATGGAATAAAAAAGTCTATATTTTAGCTAGAAATTTCATATTAATTTATACTAATAGATTTGAGATTCAAGATTAGTTCTATATCGATGTAATAGTTTTAGATTAATTGTTAAAAATATTATGACCGTGAAAATTGACCCAGCTGATTGTTACTTTTTGACCCACACTGGGGTAAAGAGAAACTTGTTTAATACAATTCTTTGTAAAGTTCAAGGAAAATCTCGAAATTTCGTTGTGACACTTATATAAGACACCCTATATAGGAGTGGATTGGGATGGGGTGGGGGTGAAGCTTTTCTTGGTCGTTTTTCGACGCGATAATCTAGCCCCGCTCGAATTTTCTCTGCGTTGTCTCGGATCGAAATTGTTTAGTCCTTGTAATCCGTGGGACGTTGGGGGAGGTCTGGATCGCGCGCTACGCGTGCAGATCGACTCTGGTCGGATCATCCGTAATCAAGCGACCGGTAGATTAGCGACGGAGACTCCTCGCTCGTTTGCGATTCACCCTCCCCCTCTGGTTCCTCTGTCTTTTTTTTTGTACGTTTTACTTGGGATTTGGAAGAATTACCGTGGATGTCGAGATTCTCAACGGCCGAACTGGCGATGTTTGTATTGTTATTACGGCGATGTTTTTCACGCAGAGGATTTCGGTCTGAATCGAGCTAGTAACGGTAAATATCTGGGAAATTATTAAATATCCGAGATATTCCATCAAATACAGTTCACACCCCTAACTGTAACGCCTGTTTCCATCCCTTCAACGTGGATAAGAGCACCTGAAAAAAAAAAACACGTGTCAAATATTTTTATGAAAACTACGATCTCACAGAGTTTCATCAAAATAGCCAATTGTCAATTCAGGATTGTTATCCCCCCCCCCCCATCTGATTTTTCCAAATTCAGGTCCAAACGTTCGATCGTTCCGTTTAATTTAAACCGTCGCGCCAGGTCTAAATCAAAGATAGCAACAAGCCACGAAGGAAGTACATATGTTTGACAGGGAAATCAAAGCGCGAAAGCGTTGCCCGTGTCACGTCGATACTCTCGCCAAGCGTACGCCGCGCGCGTTGGATAGACGATATTATCGTTTATCCATTTGGCTGATTCGTTGCGTGAATAGCTCTTTCAGGGCTGCGCGAATCCGACGAATGGATACGGAAACTGGTTTCCCCGCGGAATCAATGCCCACGGAATACACATGCATCCACCAAGGGGAGGAGGGATATTCCGCGTCCGGTTAAATGCGATCGCGGGACGGGTAAATAGAATCAAAGCCGATCCAACCCCCTTCCCTCCCCCGACCCGATATTTCGTCGAACGTCCGATTTTAATTAAAGAACCGCCGTGAATAAATACCTCGCAATCAACAGGGAGGATAAATAGTCGTCGGCCGATTTAAAGTAGCCATCCGTCAGGGTTTGAAATTTGTTCTATGAACGGTACCTCGAAGATACGAATTTTGTGTCGACGGGGACGAGCAATATAAATTGGGGAAGTTGTGTTCTGTCGTGGAATGTTTCGACGAGCTAACTACCAGAGTGGTCTTTGTTAAGTTTTCTTTTTAGTTAATTGCACGGGATGTTCGCGAAGTGATGCACAGTAAATTCGCGATGAGTGCTCGAAGGTTCCGCGGGACTGACAATAATAGGTGCCCAGGTGTAACGTTGATTTTTCCATCGGGTTTATTGCAACCACATCGTTTGATTTTAATTACTCGGGCAGATACAAACTTCCAAAACCAAATTTCCTATTTTGGCACAAAATTCTATTTTTTCCACCTACGCAAGCATAAAACATCGTAGGATACAAAGAAAAATGGAAAGAAGACAAGCATTATATTTAGATTGAATCCTGTATTTGTCGTGTTGAAAAAATTATGATAAAAATAATATCTTAAAAAAACTAAACTGATAACTTCGGTCCATTCCAGGCAACTGTTTTCCTAATTTAGACCATCGGTTTCGTACGTTGGACCGCTCCTAGAAACCAATGAAATTAAATGTACAATTTAAAAAATACCTTTTCAAAACATTGGAAAAATAGAAACAGAAATAAAAAAGTATCTTAGAATACACGTGTTGCAACAGTACGTTCTTTTTTTATAGGTTTCACATTGTCCATACTTTCGCGTTGTCGTCATTTTGAATCAGAATAATACGGAACACAAACTTCCAAAACAAAATTTCCCATCGTTAAACGATTAACGAAAATGCGTTGTCGTAATTTTGAATCTGAATAATATGGAAGACAAACTCCCAAAACAAAATTTCCCGTCGTTAAACGATTAACGAAAATGCGTTGTCGTAATTTTGAATCTGAATAATATGGAAGACAAACTTCCAAAACAAAATTTCCCATCGTTAAACGATTAACGAAAATGCGTTGTCGTAATTTTGAATCTGAATAATATGGAAGACAAACTTCCAAAACAAAATTTCCCGTCGTTAAACGATTAACGAAAATGCGTTGTCGTAATTTTGAATCTGAATAATATGGAAGACAAACTTCCAAAACAAAATTTCCCATCGTTAAACGATTAACGAAAATGCGTTGTCGTAATTTTGAATCTGAATAATATGGAAGACAAACTTCCAAAACAAAATTTCCCATCGTTAAACGATTAACGAAAATGCGTTGTCGTAATTTTGAATCTGAATAATATGGAAGACAAACTTCCAAAACAAAATTTCCCGTCGTTAAACGATTAACGAAAATGCGTTGTCGTAATTTTGAATCTGAATAATATGGAAGACAAACTTCCAAAACAAAATTTCCCATCGTTAAACGATTAACGAAAATGCGTTGTCGTAATTTTGAATCTGAATAATATGGAAGACAAACTTCCAAAACAAAATTTCCCGTCGTTAAACGATTAACGAAAATGCGTTGTCGTAATTTTGAATCTGAATAATATGGAAGACAAACTTCCAAAACAAAATTTCCCATCGTTAAACGATTAACGAAAATGCGTTGTCGTAATTTTGAATCTGAATAATATGGAAGACAAACTTCCAAAACAAAATTTCCCATCGTTAAACGATTAACGAAAATGCGTTGTCGTAATTTTGAATCTGAATAATATGGAAGACAAACTTCCAAAACAAAATTTCCCATCGTTAAACGATTAAACGGACAATATCGTCTCTCCACCCCCGCCGTGTTGCATCTCGATCGCTTCCTGTATGGTCCACGGGGGATGAAATCGAGGGGGTGTGTAGGTCGATGGACGAGGAACGGGCGAGCGCGCAAGATCGTGTCTCCACAGCAAGATAGAGAGAGAGAGGTTCTTGGACCGTCCAAGGAAACAAGCAATCGAGCGTAATTGCGGTACCGCTGGCCCCGATTAGTCCGAGACCACCGGTCGTTATTGGATAATTAGGGGAAACGTGACCACAACGCGAGAAGGCGTCTCTCTGTCGGCGGAAAGCGAGATTTCGTGAATCCGTCCTTTTGATACGATAACACGGTCGCTCGAGAAGCGCGTAAGCTGCGACGAGGAGAGTTTAGAACAATACTCTGGCTATCTATGCATAAAGTGGCCCGCGACGAGAGCAGTAGTTACGGTCGAACTGACGCTGATTCTACTTGCGGACACAAATCGAAAGTAGGTACAGATTCATGGAAATGATAATTACTGAAAACCACATATATTCATTGATTTACAACTTATTTAAAAAATTTTACCTTAAAATTTAGAATAAGAACCCCTACTCAGAACATGTACTACAGGTTCTACTCGATTATTGTCCCAAACTCGGGTCCGGGACAATAATCGTATAGGGAGAAATGCTTCAGATCTTCGTAAATTCGTGTTTTTTACCCGAAGTATGCGCTTGACAGGTTCCATACCCCCCCCCCCCTCAGTTGTGGGGATAACGCCTGGACAATAATCGTGTAGACCAAGCAAGACAATAATCGAGAGGAGTCTGTAGAACTTAAATACCATGTAAATATTGTAAATGATTGTACAGCAGAAATAAATCTTGTACGAGATTTCAAATGTTTAATAATACAAAAAAAGGTACAGACTCATCTCGATTATTGTCTGGCTTGTTCTACAGTTACGGGGGTCGAGGGTTAACCGACAATATCGACGAATGAGGAAAATTAATCTATCTTGGACCACGCGTTCGAAAGCGTTTCGATGCGACAGAACGTGGTTTCGGCCGCCAGGAAAGATGTAACGCAGTGGAGACATTGGCTTTTCTTCGTTGCACAAAAGAGCCCCGAGGGGGGGAAACAGAAGTAACAAAGTGCCGGGAGAATGGAGCGTAGAAAACACTTTTCGTCGCGCAAACTTTAAGACAGGTATTTACTTCCTTTTCGGGGGATGATTTTCCTCAGCGGCGGCCATTCTCTTCGGGGGGTTGGAAGATGCTTCGTTCGGGCGGAAAAGTATCTCTAGAGAAACTGGGACGAGCACGCGACTCAAAGAACAAGGCGCTCGCGTTAATACCGGCCAAATGAAGCTGCAAAGCCAGCGAAATAGGCGGATCCTGGTCCCAAAAGGATACGAACCAACAACCGTGAGCATTCCACGGTATTGTAGTCGATTGACTCTACGTATACAGGGTGATTCACTTGACACACGGAGGGATGAGTATATGGGCGTTAGGGAGAAAATTCAGAATTTTTAAATTAATCGATTTTCGATCTGAGGTACTTAATATTTTTTTTAAAAAGGACACAAAGATGCATCGATTGGTTAAAAAAAATGTGATTTCATTATAAAAAATTAAGGGACCCTTAGTTTTTATAATTTTTTCGATTGTAATCTGTTGTCACATGATTACTGACTAATTTTTATTCGAGAAACTTTTTTTATCAGTTTATGGGAAATGTGAGAAAAATCGAAACGATTGTTTAAAATGTATGGACTTGAAGGACACAGAATAAAAAATTGCTGTCCATATCTGATGATTTAAAATGTGAGTCATTTATTATTAAATAATTGTTTGTCATGTTTTTTTAACTGTTCTGTATTTTTCCCTATAGTGAGATACTATTGGGTCTGACTCTATAAGTCGTCAACGCAGATAACCTTGATGCTAAGCCTCTCACTAACAATGTCGGTTATTTTAGAGGGGAAAAGATCATGTCCTTGTGAGTTTAAAAGTAGACTATACAGCAACAAACCTTGTTGGCTTTCCGCCACATACATAGGTCCTCGTTTATGAGAAAATGAACCATAAAGATTTAAAGATTTCCATGTGTATATGGTACGACATAATCTGAAACATTGAAGACAATAACGGCGTAGTTGAGTTGAAAACGAAGGACTATGTGGCCGGCAGCCAATAAGGTTTGTCTGTGTCCTGGCTACACTCCCTAGTCTGTACCATTAACTAATACAAATTTGTAACAATTTAACCTAAAGTGATGTACTTTAGGATACTCTCCTTGTTAGCCTCGGAAAAACTCAAAAAACTCTTAAGCATCTGACCCAATATGCCTCCCAAACATATTGCTTTCGAATATTTTATTTCTGTGGCTCTTGAATATTCAGAAATGTATGAAAAATATTATACGTAGTACTTATTATCGAAGAACCTGCCCCCTTTTATATACAGGGTATTTCACGTAACTTGACCACCTTAAATATATCGCTTATTTTGTATGATAGAAAAAATATCAGGGGAGAAAAATATTCTGTCCGAAGGCGTCAATACGGTGATGGGCCGCATTTTTTTCTCAAGGTCATTTTTTGCGAGATTTCAAGGTCATCGAATTTTTTTTTAATGGGACTACATATTTTCACTACAATACTCTTATAGCATATAAAAAAACAAATCCAACGAGGTGCAATATGTTGACCTTCGCGTGACCTTTAGCGAAAAAATCATGAAATGTTTGTCAGTAAGCTCAGTACGCGTTCGGGGACGGTAAATGAAGGAATTTCAATTTTATTGGTACAGTGTACCGTGTAATTGTCCCTGGTGCTTGTAAACAGACATTCGTATTCTCCTTTCATCGGCAGAAAACATGCGACAAAGGGTTCTACATGAATGTAAACCAACTACTGCAAAGCAACTTAAAAATGTACAGCAAGAATTTATTTACCGCCTCCAAAAATGTATCCAGGTTCATGGTGCACATTTTGAACACCTTCTAAAATAAAGATTTAACTAAAGACTGTTCCAATGAAATTGAAATTCCTTCATTTACCGTCCCCGAACGCGTACTGAGCTTACTGACAAACATTTCATGATTTTTTCGCTAAAGGTCACGCGAAGGTCAACATATTGCACCTCGTTGGATTTGTTTTTTTATATGCTATAAGAGTGTTGTAGTGAAAATATGTAGTCCCATTAAAAAAAAAATTCGATGACCTTGAAATCTCGAAAAAAAAAAATGACCTTGAGAAAAAAATTCGTCCCATCACCGTATTGGCGCCTTCGAACAGAATATTTTTCTCCCCTGATACTTTTTCTATCATACAAAATAAGCGATATATTTAAGGTGGTCAAGTTACGTGAAATACCCTGTATATCTCACGCTTCTTCTGTCCCGTTACCTAAAGCACCCTGGTTACTTTAGGCTCCCAAGTCGATTCTACGAGAACATTATACATATATCTACGTCTTTTCCAGTAAGTATCACCGCGGTATGTCTTTCCTGTCGTTCGCCGGGATCGAGACGATCGTTCCTCCATTAGAACTCTCGGTGTATCGCCGCGGCAGTAGGGGTTGCGGTATCGACCAGAGGTACTGCCGGGGCGTCCCGCGAGACCGCAACGTAACAAGCCGCCAGGCATTCGGAATTACGGGAGAAGCAGTAATTACGCGTCGACCGGTAATTCCGGTAAATCGCGTTGTCCCGCCGCTGCGTAGGGATGGACGCGTAGGGAGACACACGGTGACGACGGGGTCGCGTCAGTTCGACGTGGTTCGTCGAGGCGTATCGATTAGATCGTACCAAAAACTATATTTTGCTGTTAACATTTTAAAACGTCAAAATTTGTATTAACAGTATTCAATTTTTGAAACAAATATTGTAGATCTTACACATGGAATTTCCGATTTCTTTCCATTAATCCAAGGACGTAGACCGGTATGATTTTGATATCGGTATTATGCCATCAAAGCTATACCGATATATTACCTATAGTACCTTTTCGGTGTCTATAAGTTATATAGTTCGAAGGTAGAACCGAAAATACCGGTATTTTACGTTTCAGTAGAAGTTCCTGCATTAATCCAAACGCTGTGGCGACTGATTCCTATCAGTTCCACATCGAGCGCCGCCGCGTATCAGTTCGCGCGCAAAATACAGCTCTCTGTCGTTTCGTGTGGCGCTTGGACGAGGGTAACTGTGAATTCTAGCGGATGTTAGAATCGCGAGAAAGGGGTTGGATGGGGTGGGCTCGGTGGTCGGAACACGGAGAAAACTGAAAGCAGTGCGGTTACGACGGTGGTTGCGTGTGGACCAGAGCCGGCGCGTAGGCCAGCGATGAGGAATTCAACGGAGGATGGAACGTACGAGAGAGGGAACGGAGGGACGAAACCCGGAGGATCGATGGTTCGGTGAGATCGCTCCATTATGCAAGGATTTGCTCTCGGCGACGTTGATGGGATTTGAACCAAGGGGTGGGGGGGCTCGTTGGTCCAGCCGGCGACGATTTAACGATTAAAGGACGCGGAGACTGATAGGGGTGTTCGTGTCTTGGAATCGACGTGATCCTGGACGAGAATCGTCGTGGTACATCGGTCCATCGGTAGTACACGTGAAACGGGATCGATACCGCCACGGTGTTAACACTTTACCGACCGGTAGTCTATTATCCCTTTCATTCCCACTGTTGCCATATGGCTACATAGGGTAAGTGTGTCAGTTACTGTGCCCATTAAGACGAAGTTCAAAGTTTTCGGTCAATTAAACAGCTGTTTTTTATGGTTTGCTCTTCGGAACATTTTTAAATTATATTTTGATGTCTCTTATACGGGGTGTTCATTTTAACTCGAGCATCTAAATTATTTCCGCTGCTATTGAAAGTAAGAAAAAATGACTAAGTAGGATATACATGGTTTTAAGGCGTGCATCTGATGGCAATAAACCAATCCTGTGTAAGTCATTTTAACGCTTTTTTCAAGGTCATCTTATTTTTGTTTTTGCTTATTAACATGTATTTTTTATAACGCGATATGGTAGTCGGGGTGAAAATGAGTTCAACGAACATATACACCATGACCTTGAAGTGACCTTCAATACACATACATTTTTCTTTTATTATAGTATCATTCTTTTTATTCTGTAGCTTCATATACAATACTTGGAATTCTGAAGTCAATGATATTTGTTTCAACCAGACATGACCATTAGTTTATGAAATATTTAACGTTCAACGTACAGGAACCTTCGAACACTCATAGAGGATTTACTGTAATTTGCTACTGTTATGATTAAACTGTTTAATAATACTTCCTTGGCTGTTGATCGTTCGATCCACTGTTTCTGTTAAATAGCAGCCAGGTAGGTAGTGCTTTAATTTGTCGACCAATGAACGGTCACGATGCACTTTGGCCCCGGAGGCATAGAGAGGATAGGTCGGAGCGACTGTAATTGAAGGAACGTCCGATCGGCCGCGTTAAAGACGCGGGTCGCGCTCGCGATCAAAGCAACAACTCGCATAATAAAGAGCGGCCGTGAGTGGCCTGCTGGCTCGGGCTTCTATGTCGACGAGCGGACGGAGTTACAGTTCCGTTGAAACGCTTGAAATATTCAGATCCTTTGAAAACGGACACTCTTCGGCGGTATCGGACAAAGGCAGCGCGACCCACAGTGTTCCGATCCAATAGAGAGAAATAAAAAATTTCATACTGTAAGATCTGGAAATTTATATGTACAATATTGTAAAATAGTTTTTAGTACTATAATTGGACCGTTTATTTTGAAAGTGGTGCAAGTCCATTTTCTTTTGTTTCGAGACAATTAAATGTTAGCAGATCTGACAATTAAAAAATATAGGTTTTTTTTTAACAAAGCATTGGCATTTTTTATGATATTAAATACTAACTAGTTATAAACGAAAAGTTTACACTAAATTAAGCATAAATTACGTCATATCTCATTTTTTTTAAAAAAGGACTTACACCACTTTCAAAATAAACGGTCCATATTTTGATTCGGCTAGAACTTCGTTATTGATAAATATTTTTCAGAAAAAAAAAATTCGGAGATACTCTCTAAAATACACTGGTTCAAATACGATAAAAGTAGGAAAATATTTCATTGTGGAGGTATCTATATTAAACAAGGTTATGTCAAACATAACAGATGGTAGGTGGAGGTGCTGCAGGAAAACTTGTTCTGTATTTGAAAATACCATTTTCGAAAGCTCACACCCAACCATGTATACCTATATTATAATATTGAAAATATTGAAGTAAACATAGTTTAATTATTAATATAAACAACATTCTTTCATGTTGAAAGTAATTACAATATCAAATGGTGATGGGTCGATACTCACTCCATTCGATACGAGTAATTTTTTTCGATACCTACTTGGTATCGCAACCGTACGTATCGATACCAAAAGTACTTGGTATCGAAACAAAAGTATCGAGTAATGTACTCGTATTTACTTGTATCGATTCATCCCTAGCCACAGGTCCCCGTCGACGAAGACACATTTGCTATCGGGCGTATACGAAGCGTTAAAATAATCGCGACACAAATAATATTCTTCGACCTCTCGTGATCAGGTCGATTTTCACTCGGTCAACGAGCTCGTCCCGACTCGGCACGACGACGTTCTTAATTAATGGACGCAATTTGTATCGGTTGCGTATTGCCGAGGCGTTGTTCGTTATTGCTGCGGAAGCACCCTCGTGATGAATTTCCAGGGTGACGGCCACGATCATCAATCGCATCGGTTGATTCGACTCGGGGAACCTTCTGAAACGATCACTCGACCCGATTTCGTCGCGCCGCTGGCCCCACAGTAGACCAGAATGCGTATTTTTACGTTTTTTTTTTACCTGAAATTGTAATAAAAATGTAAAAAATATATTTCTTAGATTTATGTTAATCATATATACAGGGTGTCTCAGCTAACTTGATCACCTCGAATAATGACTTAACGGTTGTACACGTGTAACTTAAATTGTATCAAGGGGCACATCTTATAAGGTACTTGCTTTTTTGTGGGTAGAGGCGTCGACCAATCAGTGCTCATCCGGCAAACTCGCGCTCTGATTGGTTGGTGTTTTTGTTAATATCTCGTTAACAAAGCCTCGGAGAACATTTTTCATAAGGAAAAACTTGTTCCAAATCACTTCACGAGTGACTCATTTCAGCGACCTACAACAATTCCGTTACATCCTGTATAAAATTAAAAAGAAAAAAAAAGAAACTATAAACTATACGATTTTATTCATAAAATATTTTTTCCCCCTTTTCCATACAAATGCCCCTACTTGTGCATCTCGCCTCCACTCGGACCTTTGACCCGGCTTCGTTTCCCGTCCTTGTCTTAAATCTTCTTTAGGCAGCGCTACAGGGATTAATGGATTATCAGAAGAGAGAGCTCTTCGGTCCATCGTTCGTTCGAGTGATCCAACAACGCCGTTTGTTTGAGAGAGATCCAATGACACCGTTCGTTTGAGAGAGATCCAATGACACCGTTCATTCGAGAGATCCAAACGACGCCGTTCGGCAGGGCCGTCCCTGGCGGGGGTGCAAAAGGTGCCCCCCGCAACTGGACGGCCGCAGATCGTTTATCACGTTTATGTAAAATTTTGACTAGTAAGAGTAATAATAAAAACCTTTTTGATGATCATACAAATTTTAGGGAAACAGAATCCAATCAAATTAATTTCACACATAATATTTGTAACACTGCTCGTATACATCGTTGTTAGTCTAGTGCATTTTACGTCACAGATGGGCCTTGAGGGGGAGTATCGAAATTCCCTCCTCCCGGGAGAAATGTACTAAACTAAACTAACTAAACTAGTCTAATGCATAGGTTCCCAAAGTTAGCGCTACCGCCCACCGATGGGCATTGAAGAGATCTAGGAGCGTTCTAGTTATTTTGATGTCTTAATTCTCAGTCTAACTTCTTAAGACTCAAAGATTAAAAGCACAACTAGACTTGGAAATTTTTATAACAGAGATAGTTTACCGAAGGGGGCGCAAATAAAAACAAAATTTTGTAAAGGGGGTGGTGATTTGAAAAAGTTTGGGAGGCTAGTGTAAAATAATATTAAATTAATAAGGCCGGCGATATATCGATTTTACACCCGGGCGACCAACAACCCAGGAACGGCCCTGCCGTTCGGTGTCAGACTCCTTCGTATTGGAACGAACCGAACGGACAGGGGAAGGGGTTGGTCTCGGTAGCACGAGTCAACGGCTCCGACGACGTCGTTTACGTATCGACGATTACCTTCCGCGTTCGTCCCCGATCGAAATCCGCTCTCGAGCGTGAAAACCGAGGGATTAGCGGGAGAACTGTCGCGGAAGGAGCCGACCTGGCCCAGGGTGTCGTGCTCGCCTCCGGGACACGACCCGAATTCCCTCGACGTCACCTTTACTTAACTACCCTGGGGCGATCTTCTTTCTTACGATTTTCCAAGGGAAATATTTAATCATCGTGATAGGCGTGATATATCTTCATTGCAGCGGTGATTTAGAAAGTACAGGGTGTTCCATTTAAATCGACCCACTCGAATATCTACGTTCATTGTTGCCAATAGAAGATCGAATTCAACGATCTATGGTGGTGTTTAAAAAAGGATGCATTAACCAGTCACCTTGAGATCTCGATAAAAAAAATATGTAACGAAAGCAAGTTTTATCCATCCGATGCGTACCTTGAAATGATATACAGGGTGTCCCAGTTATTGATAGCGCAAGCGGGGACGGGTGAATCTACTTGAGAAAATAAGTCGAAAATATGGAATAAAATTGTTCCATTTCAGACTTCGTTCTCGAGAAAATCTAGTTATGACGAATATACTTGTTACAGATGAATCTTCAAATTAGATTTTCTCGAAAACTAAGCCTCGGAAAATATTATTCTACAATTTTCGATTTATCTTCTCACGTAGAATCATCCCTTTCCTGGTTGTACCATCAATACTGGGACACCCTGTATAATTCGTTAAAACGTTTTTTGATATAACTACGTAATAAGTAGACTGCGGATTTTTATGCAAAATGACATTTTATGGAACGTTGGTCTTTTATTGTATTCCACAGAGTCCTATAAACTATAAATGCATAAAATCCGCAGTCTAGTGACAACCAAAGTATCGACCGAATAGAGAAAGTCGTCGCAGTAATTAGCAGTAATAAAGCAACAGCATAGTGATCCACGAAATATCCCCATAGTTTGTCCTCGATGGCATTCTTGCCCGGTGTTGCGGAGAATTTCGCGCAAATACCACGAAACTCCCCAAACTGGATTAGATAGCAGTGACAAGCTACGAAACCCTAGTTTCACGCTTAGTCATCCACATTGCTAGGTATAATAGATTCCTAGACGGGCATGAAAGATGGTCCCCTGCTGCACCCACATTCGCAGAGATTTTTTTGGCATCAGCAGACGCCAAGAAAACGTAACCGTCTGGAGTGTAGATACGGTACACGCTGCTGCCTTGGTCCTCCGCCTCTTTTTCCACGAAAAACTTTCCCCAGAACCAAGGAAGAAACGATTCGAAGGGGTGAGGACGCGGGGGAGGGGGGTGGCAGGTCTTCTTTTCTTCGCGACCAAGAGAGTTCCACCCAGGACTTGGAACGAAGTTCGTTGCCGAGCTAATTCACGATCTGCTCGCGACGACTCGACTCGCGCTACCCTTGGCCCCTGGTCCTCGATCCAGGCCCTCGAACTTTCTTCGTACCATCCCCTTCGCCCCTGGGGAAAATGATTAGGAGGTCGTTTTTGCGACAAAGTCGACGACCAAGAGATCCTTTCGAAACCGTCGGTGCAGCCGTCGAGGAACTCTTCACCG
The DNA here is from genome assembly GCF_001272555.1 of Dufourea novaeangliae. NCBI lineage: Eukaryota > Metazoa > Arthropoda > Insecta > Hymenoptera > Halictidae > Dufourea > Dufourea novaeangliae. Next base: position 1,555,849 of record NW_015374081.1, on the reverse strand, counting down.
ACCACCACCAACGTTTTATCGAGCATTCATTCCGTCCTCCTCGAATGGGAGGGGGCCTACCAGCCGTAGCTACTCCAGGTTCGCTCGAACGCGTCGCCGATCACCATGAAGAGGATTGATAGAAACTGACGACGACGGTGGGGTTTTCGGTGGCACGGGCGAACCCAAATGGAAAGAGGGGGGACGGAGGACTAATGGGGATGAATTGATACAAGTAAATACGAGTACATTACTCGATAATTTTCTTTGGATACCGAGTACTTTTGGCATCGATACGTACGGTTGCGATACCAAGTGGGTATCGAGAAAATGTAATTACTTTCAACGCAAAACAATGTTGTTTATGTTAATAATTAAGGAATGTGTATTTAATTATTTTCAATATTAAAATAATATAGGTACAATATGGTTATATATTTAAATAAATATATAAGGTATAGTATTGTATTTAATTTTCTCTCAAGGTATAAACAATGTTTGTGTCGGGTATCAAGGTTAGGAAAACATAATTCGATACAAGTATTATAGTTATCGATACTTTTGTTTCGATACTTACTTCGCGGCATCGATTCAACCTTAGAGACTATATCGAGGGAGTTGAAGGAAGGGGGAGGAGGATGAACGGGCGGAAATGGCGGGATTCCAGAGCCCATCCGGGATCCCCGAATGCGTCTCCGTGGGCGTCTCGATCGTCGCTGAATCGAGAGGACCACCACCGGAATGAGAGTCTTCGTCCCCTTTGGATCATGGAATCCTAACCGTGATCCACCAAGCTCTGGCTGGCTCGGGACTCTTTTTTTAGCCGTTGAAAGAAACGTGCTTCTCTTCCGCCACAGGCCACGATAATTAACCGAGACCACGCTATTTTGAGCGAACCAAGAAGGGGAGGGGAGGAAAAATCGTGGTCGCGTGGCGGAACCATTGCACACCGCCTGGTGTTTGCGTTCACGATAAACCTCTCGATCGAGGTTTCAACGGGCTGGGTGAGTGAATTTTCAATCGGGGATATGTACTTGCGAGAAAATAGAACGTCAGAGGCAGTTTTTTCCAGGTGGGCCCCGTTCAAAGTCTTCTTTTTATGTGAGAAAATAATTGCTTAATTCTAATACAATTTTATTTAATACTTTAACGTAATGAGAAGAGTATTCTGCACAAGTATTTATTTTTTATAACATAAGATTGTAATCACTCACGAATGTTTTTTTACATATTTCAATAATTTCTGAACGGCGGGGGGGCTAGGCCCACCTGGTCCCTACTTACAAGGAGTGTATTTTAGGTGTCCGCCTCCGATTGCTTTGGTTTTCGGATATGTTTTAGAGGACCGAAAAATAAGAGATACGTATTTTTTTATAGCGGCCCGTTTTCATATTTAGGGGGTGAAACCACCCCTCAAAGTTTCGACCCGGAAGTACTATCTCGAAAACCAGAGGAGATACATGAAAACTTCTAATGGACGAGGTCTGCGGTTTTTTATGTAGAATAATATGGTGCTAACAAATTGTCCAAAATATAATTTGTTTATAACAACAAAATTTCGGATAGAAATTTCGAGTGGTGGTTTCACCCCTTGAAGTCGCGTCTCAGCCGATAAAAAAAATACGTGTCCTTTATTTTTTACTGCTTAACAGACATACGAAGTTTCATCAAAATCGGAAGGGGACACTTCCGTGCCTTCCCTTGTGAGATATACACGTAGTTTCCTCCAAAAAGGTTCTCAAAATGATATTTTTTTGTTATAAACGAATTGTATTTTTGACAATTTGTTAACACCAGTTTATTGTACATAAAAAACCATGAAAGCCACCAATTGAAAGTTTTCATGTATCTCCTCTGGTTTTCGAGATAGTAGGGGAAAGGTGTCTAAAATATGTAATTTGTATAAAAAATACAAATGCTCATTATTTAAATAAAAGTAAAGTAGTTTTTGTAAGTTAGTCTATCTGTCTTATCATTGGCTTAAATAAAATTTAGCTACCTGATCAATTATATTTTTTATTCACATTTCTTTGAAGGCATATTTAAAGTTCATTTTGCAATATATGTGTATAAAATGATCCCCGGGGATAATTTTAGACCTACTGATAGTAAATACGACGAACATTAAAAAGCATTTCATTTATTACATTTTATTTAAATAAAAACAGCTTTAACGCGTTGTTTTTCTTTCATACCGACGGGGCATTGTTGTAACTAAAACAAAAAAACAATAATACAGCATATGGGTAAAATGATTCCTGGGATCATTTTATCCTACTATAGAGGAATCATATGACCCCAAACACCCAACTTACATTCAGTGGTTGAATATAACCTCAACTTATTACATGGGGTAACGAAACATTAATTAACTTATTATTGAATTGTGGTTAAATCCGCGCAAGAAGCAGCTGTCACATTAAACCGTTCATGACAAAAGTTACACAAGATTGAAAAAGACCTTATCTTAGATAAATTGCAGTAATTTTTCATTTTTCTTGTGGACAACACACAGAGCACTGATATTCACATGGCACTTCGAGCAACGACTAGTGACGTGCGGGGACAACTACTGTAGAACGACATTACGATATAACATCACTAATAGTCACAGGGCAGCCAGGAATCATTTTACCCCGAGGGATCGTTTTAGACACCTTTCCCCTACTTCCGGCTCGAAACTTTGAGGGGTGGTTTCACCCCCTAAATATGAAAACGGGCCGCTATAAAAAAAATACGTATCTCTTATTTTGCGGTCCTCTAAAACATATCCGAAAACCAAAGCAATCGGAGACGGACACCTAAAATACACTCCTTGTTAAGTTACGCCAATGCCGAGCGTGCACCAACCCCAGGGACTGTCCTGGCCCCGGGCCCCAAAAATCGTAATCCCCGGCCCTGGCCGCCAAGGTGTCGAAAGGCAAAAGAGGAACGAGCGGTTCCCCCTGATTCCTTTGCGTTGTCTGGGAGGGAGGGAGGGAGACTTTTGCGCCCCGTGAAAGACGACGTCGACTCGATTTAATTCGATTTCACGTCCGCATAAACGCTGCCTTGCCTCGCCTCGAAAGGAAGAGAACTCTACGGGGGTCGTGTAGATGCTGGGAAAATGAACGAGTAGGTAGGTACTCTCGATCAGAGGGACTCTCTCTCGTCGTCGGCGAAACACGGTTTTAACTTCGTTCCAATTTGCCAGCAGGCGTTCAACGGCGCGGCGGCCCTTTGCCGTGCGGCAAACGGCTGACCGTTTAGGTCTAGGTTCCCTCCCATTGCTGCATAGTGTCTCTGTTCACCTTGCTTCGTAATAATAATAATAATTTATTGTAACGAGTGTAAATTCCCGCAGTATTCATTGAAGTGAGAGAAAGAGTGCATTATAATAAAATTATTATTAAACATAATTAGGATTAAAATTAGAAAGAAGAAAAATGTTGATGAAACTTTGTATGTCTTAAGCAGTCAAAAATAAGGAATACGTATTTTTTTTTATCGGCAGAGACGCGACTTTAAGGGATGAAACCACCCCTCGAAGTTTCGACCCAAATCGGAGGGGGACACTTCCGTGCCTTCCCTTGTCAGTATCCGCTAAAAGATAGGCGTAAAAAATTACATGTTTATCGAGAAATAATTGTTCATAAGTTTTTAGTAAAAGCGCAGTTTCTTTTTCAGTGAAAACGCAGTATCCGCATGTGACTCACGATTGCAACGGAACCGCTCAAATCTCGTTTCATTACGACCGACACAATTATTAAATTTATTTCTATTAAAATGCTGCCATCTATCGAACAGTGGGATGTAGCATTTTGTACAGTAATACTGAAATAATTTGAATAATTTTTTATATAACTAATTCATTATTTAACTTTTAACATTAAATAAAAAATGAACATATCTCAGCAGAAATCAGAGATTATAAATGGGGACATTGACCTTAATATGGTTCACAATGTTAAAGAGAAAAAGATAGTCGCTGCACTCATCAAATTTCTCCTCTGCCGAGGCCCCCGCCCCCTAGTGTCGTCCAATGAGAACCATCCGCGTGGTACCGCGCGGCTAATCAGACTTACGGGGGTGGGGCTGTTCGTTCGAGCGCGAGATTCTAATTCGATTTACGAAACTCGGTCGGCTGTCGAGGTTCGTCGCGAGTTCAGTATTCGGTTCATTACGAGAATATTTTTTAATGACGCCTCCTCCCCGTTTAAACCTCGTGTCTACCCAGCTTGCCCCCCTTCCCAGTTCTTCTAGTTCCGAAGTCGTACTTATCCGCTTGCTAAGCAAATCGAGGGAATAAACCGGACGCGAACAAGCTAGGTTAGATGATCAGGACGATTTTCCTCAACGACTCTGTCGAGGTAACAGCTAGTTCGAGAGTTGGGAACATAATTATTCGAATAATACATAGTAATGTGGGATCGGGAACTCCATACCCAACAAAAAGGAGCAAAATAACATCTTGGGAAAATAGGAGGGTTCCGTGGAGTAGTGGGTAGAGTCTCTGCTTTCGGTGCCGGGGGTCGTGAGTTCGAATCCCGCTTGGGCCCTCTCATTTTTCCAACGCTCCTACAGTAAAAAGCTGCAATATTTAAGGGTGTCATTCTGAGCTTGAAACATTTAATGCGATTAAATAATTGTTTGCCAAATAAATTTGCCAATTTAAGAAACCGTATCCTTTGAACTGGTTGTAAGGGGGGATCCAAACAATGAAATTTCGGTCGATTTCGATCGTTTACGCGAGAATGGCTGCTGCCGCGCTCGGCAATTAGTTGACCGTGGTGTGTCTTGTTTACACCAATTAACCAAATCAATTCCAGGGGAACGAGTTTGACCAACGCGTACGCTGCGTTGGCGCACGGTTCGTCCCACTGATTTCTCCCCTAGCCGCTGTTGCCAACTCTGGGCTTACTCCTCTATCCCCCAAAAGACAATCGAATAGAATTTTACGACATTCGCAGAAAGACACCGCGATGTTAATGAACGTGTTGTTCACTGCATTCATCGATGGAGTGTTCGAGTGGATACTCGTTTTCGAAACGATCAAAGGAAAGCCTGTACCCTAGGGATATTCGATTCCAATTCGATTATTCAGAAGATCCCTTTGGGTAACACGTCGTTGCCACGTACAGATTAATCTCGATTATCGTCTGACTTTTCCTACACGATTATTGTCCAGGCGTTATTCCCACCAATAGGGGTCCCTTTCTGGAATCAATCAAAACAGAGACAAAACAAATTTATGAGGGGCTGAAAACCTTCCCGACTTGCCATGAATGCTTATCGAAATCTTACTGTACTTTGAAACGTCGGTTGAAGTTCGGTAAATTGAACCAATAAGGCACTGTTTTTGTTGGACGTTAAACAGAACGGAAGTAAAACGAGCTATCGAAATTATTTTCTTTATTAAAGAAAATAGACCATATATATTTCCGTGTTAATAAACAATATTCTATTAATTCATATTTAAGCGTTTCTTTCACGGATGAAAATAAAAATAACCTACTCAAGTTATCACAAAGGCAATTTGATCGTTGATTGTGAACGGATAATTTTCATAAATTGTGATCCAAAATTTGAGTTTTAAGTGCATTTCTTTTACATGTTCTTTCGTTACCTTTTATTTCGGAAATTGCAAAGGTTGAATTTGATTTACAAAAGGGTGAATTTCACCTGCAAAAAAAGTGAATTTGATTTGCAAAAAGGTGAATGTCATCTGCAAAAGGGTGACTTTGATTTGCAAAGGGATGAATTGGATTTGCAAACGGGTGAACTTTGAGTGCAAAACCTCTACGATACATGGATGCTAGCACAATAGTATTCGACCACGTTCGATGACGCTAATTATACTAGGTTCGATGCGGCAAGGTTTTTCTGTCGCGATCGATGGGAGGAAGGAGCAACGAACGCCAGTCGAAGGAGAACGCGAGGGAGATAAAGAGAGATAGAGTCGTAGAACGCGGCCAAATGGGACAATGGTCGCGGTTGCTTTGTTTCTGGTACTTACGCGGTTTTCCCCCGTTCGTTTCTCTCGTTGCCCGACAATTATCATCGGAGAAATATTACGTCGTACACGGGAATGGAAAACCTTTAAAAAGAAAAAAACAAATCGAGACTGTTCTCTACCCGGTTGTTGGAAGAGCCACGGGACGGTCCCGCGGACTTTCGATTACAGTCCGGCGACGACGGTCCTCTTTCTCGCTCCAGTTAAAACCACGGCTTAATTCGTTTGCTTCAGTTGTAACGTGGTCCGAAAGTCGTTCTAATTGGGTAAAAAAGACAAAATCAGTTGGCAAGCGGGTTATAGGGAGCATAATTAAGCGACAAAAATAATAATAAATGAACGAATTTTGCGACCGAACGCAGAAAAGCGATGGTCTTGGGCTGTCGATATTGTCACCAAACCGTGATAAACAGCCCTAGTAGCACAAAAATATTAGTTAAATATGTTTTTCAAATATTGAAACAATATTTTCTGAGCCACACTTTTTAATATGAAATAAAGATAAATGTTTATTAAATATAAACTAAATATTCATAGAATATATGAAAGAAATATTTAAAAAATGTAAGGATGATATTCAGAAAATGTGAAATCAATATTTCTTGTATATTCAGAAGATATTTTATTTAAAAATATTTCTTTTAAAGATATTTTTTCATAATGAAATTTAAATATTTCTTGTATATTCGGAAAAAATATTTTGTTCACAAGTTGCAAGTGTAATCACTAATATCATTAGTGGATTTTATAAATGTTTATTGCACAGTGATCGCGATTTCACAAGTTATACAAATTTACTTGTAAAATTCTTCAAAGTCTTGTATGCCTGATAATTTTTTGTTTACACATTAATGTTGCTGACTATTGATTCATGAATTTTTATTAATTGCGTTAATTTTAGATATTTCAGTGTTAATTGATACTTTTCCTTTTTCCTTATTCATTGCTAGATTGCTCAGATAACAAGCTTCTGTGCTCTTTAATTTTCGTAAGCACCCGCAAATCTACGTTTGCGTTGATCTTCACGCTTACACTTTTTTAGTACAAGAAAACACACTCAGCCGTATTAATCTTCAATTCCCTTCTACAAAGGTGCACTTAACCTCAAAACGTGAAGTAAGACAGTCAGCTGACTCGTAATTTCTAAAACTTGTCGAACCCTACTTGTTTTATTTAAAAAACTTGTTACTGTAACATCTAAAATTTCACTGATAATATTTTCTCCGAAAGTCGAATTTTTAGGGATTCATTTTCATTTTTAACTAAGATTGATAATACCAAAGAGTCGGAAGAGAACACTAATTCATGGAACTAATATTCCATGGTTAATAATAGGTTCATCTGAATTTTTTTGAACGTAAAAACCAATTTGTTTTAGACCACTTGAGCTGCTAAATTTTTATTCTGGACCACTTTGTGTCGGTATACGCTGCAAGATTCCACGACTATCGAAGAAAGGTCGCGAGAAAACATTGCACGCGAAGGGGAGATCGTGTTCTCGGTCGTGCGGCCATAAATCATCGAAACGATCGAAGAGCGTGGAAATCCAGAGATCGTTGTTGCGTGACTCGGTGCATTTTCACAACCGCGACGAACGAAAAAAAAAAGAAAGCAAGAAAGAAAGAACACGATGTAAGAGTAGGAGATACAGGAAACGAAATAGAAAAAAAAATGTGCCTCGACTATTCTTCACGGAACGTTCTCGCCCGATATTTTCTCATCGTGTAACGAACCACGAACGGCATAACTGGTCCAGGCGAAGGGAAGATGATCTATGTACGGAGAAAAATCTCCCCTGGTCCCTCGAAGGTTTCTTTCGGCTCGGCCGGATCAGGCTTACCCCTTGTGCAAAAAAAAAAAAAAAGAAAGAAAGAAAGATTTTCTTCCAAGGAAATTCTCCAGTCAATCCCAGAGGGAGGATTACGGAACACGGACTGAAAGGAAATCGAAGGGGGTTACGCGATTAAAGTCGTGTCGAAGGGATGATTTAGAGGCTGGAGCGCACGGTAACCGCCATTTGACCGTGACCACTCTGACGGGGTGAATCGAAGAAAAGTGTCTGCACGCATTATACACGATACGACATTATAGGCGGATAGAGAGAGAGAGAGGGGGGGGGTGTACGTCGAGTTTCATTAACTGGCGACTCACTCCGATCAGGAGACCCATTGGAAAGCGATGGAAATAAAAATTCTACAGAATTCAAAAGTTACAGACTCAAAACCAAAAATTGTTATGTTTGCCCCTAGTCTTCCTTACCATATAAATATTGAATGGTTTTTTCTGAACATCCTATACAGGGTGTCCGAAAATAGCTTCGACTTCCGGAAATTAGGCGTTCCTGAGATGATTTGAAACAACTTTTTCCTTAGCGAAAATGTTGTCCGAGGCTTTGTTAACGAGATATTAACGAAAAACCCCGACCAATCAGAGCGCGTGTCTGCCGGCCGAGCTTCCGCGGCAGCGTGAGCTACGCGCTACGATTGGTAACCAACGGCATCACGGGAAATCGACCGGCAGACTCGCGCTCGGATTGGTCGGGGTTTTTCGTTAATATCTCGTTACCAAAGCCTCGGATATCATTTTCGCTAAGGAAAAAGTTGTTTCAAATCATCCCAGGAACCCCTCATTCCCAAGAATCGAAGATATTTTGAGATATCCCATATAGGGTCTACAACGTGTCACGAAAACATCGATTTGTTGGACGTCAATGCAGAGCCCTTCGTCGGAGTGATGAAGCGTGTTTATAGTCAGAGAGAAAGGGGGAGCATATCCTCTCTGTTGTATATCATATCGGAGACGATAGTCACGACGACGATGACGATCCAGCGAGTCACGAAAAGGAAGAGCGGAAAAGCGCAGAAAGGGTTCCGTGGGGGCCTGTTCAATGGGATTTCGATGCGCGTGGACAATGGTCGATAGCGCGAAACGAACGAACGAACCGGCACACTGAGGCCCCCTCGTATTTCGGCGGAATTGGATCGCGTCTGGATGCTCGACCGACAAAAAGCAAATCGTTCGTATACATCGGCCATGTCGGAAGAGAAAACACCAGAGAATCCCCTAGAATCGTTGGCATTCTGTAAAAAGAGGGGAATGGTGGGGGGAGAGAGGAACGACGCGCGGCAAAGGGACATCCCTTTCTCTACTTCGGTTCCGTCGAACGGTCTCGTTTCTTTTTTTTTTACCCTCTCTGTCTGCCTTTATTACCGTTCTCGAAAAATTGGACGGACGTCCCGATGTATTCGCGCGAGGCCGAGCCCACGCGATTTTCAACCGTTTCCGTTTTCGTTCACCGTCCGCTGGAGATTGTGCGCATCGAGAGCCCCCCATAACGAGTAGGGATGGCAAAGATATATCGATATTTTTAAAATATCGATATCGAGAACCCAAAGTGGTAGGAATAACGTCGTTGCTCGTGACGCATTAATCGAGAAATCACTGTATAACAGGATATATACGCCACCCGGTGGAAACAAATTTAATTATTTAATTAAATATCGATATATTAGTACGTGACTTGAAAGTTACACAGGCCCATAGATGGTTAACGAACATATTTCAGAAGTTGGTTCATCAGTAACTAAACGAAGAAACCGTTCCAGAACTGTTAGGACTACGGAACGTTCTCCGTTCAACGTCTTCACCGTGTCTGCTGCCGGGCCGAAATTTTCACGACGAGTCGAGAGGATAATTAGCGAAGATAACTACGATTCCCGTGACTCTAAGGAGCCAAACCGCCGCCGCCGCGAACGGGAACCTAATTATCTCGATATTTTTTTTTCCATCCCCCTTCTCGACGCGCGACGGCTATCGTTTCCTCTCTCCTAGCCCTCACCGTTTTCGTTTCTTTTCGGTTCCGCCTCTTCTTCGTCCTCCAACCCTCTCCTACCCTTTCTCTCCGCCGTCGACCAATCCCCCTCAAGCCCTCCCCCACCCCTCTATTTGATAAATGGCAGGAAAAGCTAATTTCCTTCGGCGTAGATTGTTGCTGGCAATCGACTATCGGAACTCTCTCCGTTGTCCGTTTCTCGTAATGCCACTCGGGCGCGGCGCGCATCGCTTCGCCGCTCGAACCTACACTCCACCGCGATTCCGGCGAATCGGAAGTTGCCCAGGCAAAGAGAAAAAGAGAGATCCCCGTCCTCTCTTGTCGAGTAGTGAACTTTTCCAACGACATCGATCCGCCAATAATTTCGAGCCGTACGAACGAAACTGTCTTTTCCAAAAAAGGATGGTTGGCAACCCTAAACATAACCCACGTGGTTCGCTTTGTTGGTCTCTGTCGCCCGATTCGCGGAGAGTTAAGTACTTATGCAAAGTTTTTATTTTGAACTTCGTCTGTATCTAGTAATATAGCCATTACAGTCAAATCTTGCAAAGTTAAGGTGCATATCCACTTGTTGTGTATCCTCATATTGTATCGCAATGTAACAGGCAAGCATTGCGTATGAAAATGTATGGTGATACTTTACTATGATACGCAACGGTGATACGATACAATGATACGCAACAAATGGATACGCACCTTTACGTTACAGAACATTTTCACGTGCTATTATCTGACCTTACAAAACTCTTTCTACGGACTGATTAATCGGATGCCACCAACCGACGAACGTACAATATAAATACTCGCGTCTGTGTCTGAACGGTGCCGATACGGATAATATAAATCCACCTTTAAGGGTGACAGAACCATCGGCCTCCCGGAGCGATTTTTGCACAAGGGGGAATGGAGTTACCGTACACCTTTTCTTTACCTTTTTTTTTTCCCTCCCCTGTTTCTTTTGGCGCCTTCAAGGGACCACCCTCGCGAAATAAGAAATCTCTTCGAGAAAGTAGAGCATAATCGTCGACGCGAAGGGGTGAGTTGCGCCGCCACAGGGGGAAGGGGAGGAATTCGAGGACGGGAAATTAGGAGAAGATAAAGACGGTTGACGATCGGTACGACGAATAGGGGAGAGTTCGAGGTAACGCGACGAAGGGAGAAGAAAAGAAACGACAGCAGGGGGTGTGGGCTTGAGGCGGGGTGCGTTAATGGGAATTTAATGCGCAACCGTTCGTTCGCGAGGTTTCTCTCGCGATTTCTCGCGCGGTCATCGTCATCCCCCCACCCCCTTCTTCTCACTCCCTCTTCAACTTGTGTCCCCCTTTCGAAATACAGTTTCTTTCGTTTTCCCCTGCCCCTGTTTCGAAGGGCTGTCGGCGGGAACCGTCGTTCTTATTATATGGGCAAAGTAACCGCTTTATTCCGCATCGAAAGCGCGCAGCCAGGTGGCGCGCGAGAGAGGGGGGCGGGGCTTTGTGCCCGTCGAACGGCAAGACGTCCAGCAGCGTCCGTTCAATTCGTTTAATGTCCCTGTCTCTGTCTCTGCCGGAAGAAAGAACCGTCTGGGATGTCAGAATGGACTCGGCGACGACGGATATCTTTTTGGCCGTGAGCTTCACGCGGCCTCCCCCCAATCCCGAACCACAAACTCCGATGGGGTGTACAGGGTGTCAAGAAATTACATGTCGTGGCTACCATAACTGGATTCTGTACTTTCGATTTGGTGGAGACATAGGTAAAACATTGGCGTAGCCAGGTTATCAGTCAGGAAGAGGCAATGTCATTTTTTTCCTCCAGGAAGGGTGCGGAGGCAAAGTCCAATTTTTTCCCTCTAAAGTAGTGCAAAACCCACTTTTTTCCACCAGGGCAAAATTGACCTTGACCTTGAAATTGACGGTCAAATTTTGTTGTCGTTGCATTATATTCTATTTGTCGTTGGGGATAAAAGTCTGAAAGGAACCCTGGATCGGAACTCAACCGTTCTCTTGAAAAATGACGTTGAAGTTTCATTCATTTTCAAACTGATTTTATTTGTAATATATTGAATCTTGCGGTCGGATACAACTTAAAAATATTTTATTACATTAACTAATATGTTGTATATAAAAATAAATTTAATATCCATTTAAGGTAAAATTTTGAAATTTACTTTAAGATCAATTTTGTACGCCCATGTAAATACCCGTTTGAATGCGATGTTCGAAGGTTACGACCAATCCTTTCGAATAGACTATATTGTGACGCGTCGATACAGGGACATGCAGTAAAAAAAAGAAAAAGTCCGCGGCATATTGGTCTTTCAGCGGTCGACGAAGAGCGCACGATGATTAACGATCGGCACTCGCAACCAAACGCATTCCACGGAATTACCAGGCGATCGAAACGAATTTTCAGCGCGGAGATTGGCAGAGATTTCGTGGTGCGACGGTGCGCTCCTACCATCGCGAGCAATGAGAGGTTAATGGACCGTAATAGAGGGCCTAATCGCGTTTAACTTCGCGCACGAAATTAGCCGAGCGCGCGCCTGCTTTCGAAACTGCAATCACGGAAACGCGATATCGAACATAACCTCTCGTATCGGATTAGCGGGGACTCGTGTGCCCCCGGGGGGCCACCACAAGACGAACTCGACACGGAAATGGCCGATGGTATCGTTCACGATACACACCGCATACCACTTCTAGAATATCGCCAAAGTTTATCCACACCAAATCGATCCCCAAGTTTTCGTTCTTCGACTCGACGAATTTCGTGATCTCGGATTCAAACTAGAGATGTTCTATACCGATTCGATTATTCACAAAAACGATTCTTCTGGGTAAAAAGTCGACCTTTGGAATCGATTCTCTGCAATCAATCAAATAATTATTTGTAATAAATAAACCCTTATTCGTAAATTGTAACTTGTTCCTTAGCAAAAAAGTTCTCAGAGGCCTTATTAACGAGATATTAACGAAAAACCCCAACCAATCATGACGCGAGTCTGCCGGCTTAGCTTCTGTGGTAACGTTGGCTACGCGTAGTTGTTTCAAATCACCCCGAGAGTCACCCCTTTCAAAGCACTTACGCTTATTTTGGGACACCCTGTATATATATGATTTTTAAATCGATGGTTTCGATTGTTTAAGAGAATCGATTCGACAATCGTTTTTTTGAAGTGAACCGAACATCCCCAGCCTGAGCGCGTTAAGATTCGTGTCTTGCGTCACGAACGTCAAATCGAACGGCAGCGTCGAGAAAAAAAACGGGAAACGAGGCGAGGAGAATTAAAATTCCGCGTACGGACACAAGGCGGCTGAGCTACCGCGGGAAGACCCGTCGAACCGAAATTAAATTGCGCTCGCGATCTTCCTCTATACACCATCTGCGGCCGCGCCTCGGTCCCTTCTCCGTTGACTTCAATTCCCCCCTCGAAATGGAATACAGTAATGCCTCGCGAGATCCGAATACTTCACCTTTGCTGACTTGAATTTTTCATCCGCCGTTTCTCGATATGAGTCTACATTCTAAGAATCCGTCTAACTTTGCTCAACGTCTGGATCCTTGAATGCATCCATGCGACGACTGTCTACGCCAATGCAATACAATATGTGCATACAGACATATTATTAATTGTATGTGATATGACTTGGGGAAAAAAAAGAGGTTAAGGTACGAAAGAATCTGTTTTTTTTTTCAGATAAAAGTATATTCCTTGCAATGACACCAAACCCCAGTTTGCTAGGATAATTATTGACTTTACAATTCACAATTGAAATCATGTATTAATAATGCAAGTAGATAATTGAATTAATTAATCGTACAAGCTTCGCTACTAAAACAATACTCAGGACTACATGTACACTTTGATGAACCCCAAATGAAATACGTAATACCATCAAGCTGGAAATATTAACGTCGAAACGCAAGAGAAAACGGTTGAAAACGAAACAGACAACTCCAGTATGGAGTGCGTAACTTTAAACGCGTTTATCTCGAAAAGTTGTTTTCGCACGTTAGCCTCTTCTTGCCAGAGCACGTCACATATGTTAATGGAACTTTTACCGACCGAGTGACGTGTGATTCTACCAATAGAAATCAGATGAAACACAAAGAAATTCTCAGTTTCAAAAATTCTCGAAAACCATTCGACGAGCACCCACTGCTGATTCACGGCTTTCGAAAGATTGATCCGAAAATTTTCCGAATCTTCCAAGCTTTACCATATCAAGAAAACGAAATCACTTCACCCACAGAGACGTCAGATGCTGGGCGGTACAAGGGGCGTAGGACAGGAAGAGTCTCGAGAAGCCAGACGGAGAAAAGGTCGAAGACGCGGAATTGCAAGGGGGCGGAGGCGGAGAAACCGTGACGAATAAATATAACACAATGTAGTTTTCCGAGACAAAAGAAACGGTATTTTATGGCGTTCGAGGGGAGTGAGGTTACGGCGCGAGTAGAATCCGCCGTGACACGGTGCGGCGCTGCGTCGTCTGGTCCCGTGGCTCTGTGTTGGGTATCCCCGCCTCCATCTAGTATCGCGGACGTGTACCAGCCTATATAGTTGGTCCTTTCCTCTCTCGTCACGGTGTCTGAACACGCCGCCGCGTACGTTTCGTGGGTTAGGAGTCTCGACCGGTGGAGAAGAACACGGAGCGAGAGAGAGAGAGAGAGAGAGAGCGAGGGAGGGAAATAAAGACACAGTGAGCAGAGGGCACAACGGCTGCCGTTGCCCCTGTGAAACCAGACCGAGAGAGACGGCGTGCACGCGTGCTCCAGACGGAATAAATTAATCGAGAACCAAGCTGGCAGACCTCCAGTTCGTTGCGTTTCCGTCCGGAATTTGTGCGAGCGGTGTCCCTTCCTCGCTCTGCGGATGTGTATCCTCCGTCCCGCGACGACTGTCTTCGTCTGGCCACGTGTGCACGCTCTCGACCCCCAGCTCGATAAAGATCGACCAGCCCTTCCGTATCGACCACGTTGTGACAAGGATCGACTGACCCTTTCGTATCGACCACGTTACGACAAGGATCACTAGAGATGGCGTGCAAAATCACTAACGGTGATTTATCACAGTGATCGCAGAATCACGATCACGGTCGTGATTTAACTTCATTCACGACCGTGATTGCGATTTTTTTATCTTGAGTGAATTTGCTCACTGCGATCCGTGAGTCTTTGATCTTTAAACAGAAAAACGTATTCAATATGATTTTACGATGAATTACATTACTATTCGTGTTTATAAAAAAGAATGATTTGCTAGGTAACATGTGGATTATAATTTATAATCATTAATTTATTCATTATTCTTCATTGTTTCTAATTATTCCTTCACTTTATACGATATAACACGAATTTTTGTTTTCATGTCGTTAATATAAAATATACAGATTATGTGTCGCGTGTAAAGAACTGTTAGGTTTCTCCACCAATCAGAAACGATCACGAGAAATCACGAATCACTGTGAAAAATCGCCGTGATTGGGAACAAACGTGATCGAATCACGAGTGATTCACAAGTAACAGTTCACGCCATCTCTAAGGATCACAGACGAGATATAAGAATAGACCTAACCTGCAATGTAATTTTCTGTCCATGCTTCGTGGGCGACAGAAGACCCCGTACCATTTCAGTGTTCCATTTCTTGCTAGCGAAACCGGCGCAATAATATATGCATGGGCGTAGTCAGGTTATCAGTTGGGGGGTGGGGGTAAAATATTAACACGTCGACTGCTCATGACACGAGTTTGCTCATTGGTGTACATCCACGAGCAATGTTGGCTTCCACTAGGGGAAAAAGTGGCGTAAGAGGAAAGGGCCTCCTACCACTTTGTAAATTTATTTCAGGCACTGAAACAAATGTCAAACCAAATGTTAATTTGGTATAAATTTCGGTAACTCCCATAACTAAATGGTAGCAGGCCCTTCGCCAACTTCACTTTTTCCCCTAGCGGAAGCCGAGTTTGTTCGTCGGTGTACAAGCTTGAGAGTTTGATCTTTTCGACACTCGGAGGCGCGATTTGATGTCAGTGAGGACGAATTTGAATGGTTTCAGCAGCGAGACATAACCACGGTTGGAGGAGGAAACCAGCCGTCGTAAACGGTTCGCGCTCGAAAGAACGAGTCTTCCGTCCGGAACGGTTGCTCGTTCACGCGTGTCGCGCGTGTCGCCGAGGTTGAATGCCGAGCCAACGAGCGTCACGCTCGTCGCTCGGTCGGTTGAACGCTTGGTCGAGCGGATAAACGACGTTGTCCGTAAACTGCCGCGGCGTAATGGGCCCGGGCAAAGAAACCGCCGGTGAATCGGGCGCGCACGCGGATCAACCACTCGAGAAACTTGTACGACCGCGAATCGCCCCGATCGTGGCACTCTATTGCAGAGGTTTCCTTTTCTCGAGGTATCTATACGAGGTGAACATTCTTGCAAGAGGAAATCTTCGTGGGTTCAGTGAGACAGGAAGAAGTTGCGGCGGAGAACGTGTTTATAGCGATGGTGGAATTTTAACGACAATGTTTTGCAGCACTTCAAACGTTTTCGGCCAATTCGACCAACTTCGATTAATCGACAGTTAACTCGATCAGCAGTGTAGCCAACGGCAGAACTATTAACTGTATTGTTTTCTTAACCTAATCTCTTCCATGTGTTTTATACTCTGTACTGTAATCAAGTGATACACTGAAATATCGAAAATATAGTTTTAACATAAATGGAGTTGGTAATTTTTTTTTTATTTGATGAATATTTCGGTTATTATACAATTTAATATGCATTTAATGCTGGCAGTTCAAATGTTAATCGAAGTTGGTCGAAGGAGCCCTTAGACGAGTAGGTAGGAGGACTATTCGAATACATACATTCTGTACGGTATATCGTCGATGTGGAAAGCAAGCTCTGCAAGAAAATTTCCCGGTATCTATTGAACACCCCACGTAAAAGAACCCTCCGTCTCCCTCGCCTCTCTCTTCCCAAGAAGTCGCCCGCGTTACACTCGACGAATCTCGATGCATCGTTCCAGTTTATACTCTGGCACGTTTTAAGGGGTCCCTTCTTTTTTCCTTTTTTTATTTTTAATACGATTACGTACGCTCCTCGGTCAAAGCCGTGCATAGGCACTGGCGTGCTCGCCCCTTTTGCGGGCCGCGGTTTCCCAGGGACAATGCTTCCGTCAAAATTACCCGTTGAATTGCGCAGTTACCGTTGATCCCGGATTCCTGAATAGCGCCGCATAAGCTTTGCAACCGGAGCTTCACGGGAAACGTAGGTCGCGTCGAATTTCCTGCAGGCAAAGCGTCGCCGTTACTCTTCGAACGTTTTCGAACATTTTGGAGGGGACGTCCTTCTAACCGTAAAAAAAGATGTGATCGTTCCTCCCGGATTTATCGGAGAATTTGAAGCTGATCTTCAGCGTATTCAATTTTGCAAGGAAAAGAAAACCTGTCGAGTCATCAATTTTAATGAGCTTTAACGTGATCGATCTGCATCGAAAATACATACGAGAACATGTGTTCGAAAGTACTTCGATTAATCGAAATTTTCGCAGGTACAGGTCATAACCTTAAATTCTGTAAGTGTTGTGCAGGTGATTAACCAATAATTGATAGATATATAGATATACAGCTTCTTTGTCGCGTGGTATAAGTTCTCCACATTTATAAAACATATTGTTAAACCACAAATATTTATGCAAATTCTATTTTCTTTAGATAAAACTTCCAAAATTAAAGGCGAAAAGAAAATAAACCAATGACTCTAATACAAATGTAATTAATGTAAAATAAAAATTTGTATACCATACACGCGCGTTTCCCTTAAATATTTTTTCTTCCCAACAATCTCGATTTACGCGATTGTTTCCACCACATAAAAAAAAAACAAGGTGGACCGTACACTTCACGTGAATGAAGGGACAGGTGTATACGAAACTGCCGTCACTCAGTGTGTAAATAATAACTATTATTACCCTGTCCGCGATGCTTGCGTTCACGGACGGGTGAGCACGTGCGCGCTAGGGGGCGGAGGGAGGGAGGGGGGTCGAGCGTAGAAAGCGGAGGACCACTTGCCCGGCATAATCCGTTCGTCCTCTGTTCTTCACCCCATTTCGCTGGAACTCCCGTCTAGCGGCGCTTTTCTACCCCTAGGATCGTCAAGCGGGGGCGGACAGTTGGCGAACCACCTCCCCCTTCCCCTCTCCTGCGTTCTGTTCGTCCTCCCGTGAAGCAATAATATGCGTGCGGAATATCGACAGCCCGTGAAAGCTTCCCTCCCCTCCAACGGAATTCGTTCGCCGTTCCCCCTCCCCATTTCCCTCTCTCGATCGCTCTTGGGAACGAAGGGA
Source organism: Dufourea novaeangliae (assembly GCF_001272555.1). Taxonomy (NCBI): domain Eukaryota; kingdom Metazoa; phylum Arthropoda; class Insecta; order Hymenoptera; family Halictidae; genus Dufourea; species Dufourea novaeangliae. Next base: position 1,537,727 of record NW_015374081.1, on the reverse strand, counting down.
GGAAGATTCACGTCGAGTCGAGTCGAGCCACCCGCGAACATGAATTCGTACGATCGCAAATCGCAGACGTAAACTTTCCCGCAAACTTCCCCGACCCAAGTTTTCTCGACCCTGACGCGCAAACGAGATTTTTTTCCCGCTCCGCGTGCGATTCGACGATTCCTCTGGAAGGGGGGGGGGCACGGAGGATGGATCGGTTCTCTCCTTCCGTTCGCGCCGTAATTAGGCTTCCCTAACTCGAACTACTCTGTCGCGCGAAATGCTGCAGAAATTGGAGGTTCGTTGTCTGCTGGCTGGGTGGCTACGACCACGGACCGAGAACAGTGAGTTAGGCTGCGTCTGCAGTATATAGCATAGTTATAAAACTTGTTAGGGGAACAGGAATAAAAGTGTTATATATAACACGTTATAACGTGATGCTATTCGGTGTTACCTAATAAAGTACTTATAATTTATGGCGAATTTAGTGCAGGAAAAAATGTATGATTCCATTCAGGAAAACAAAGTTGACTTTCATGTGACCTGTACGCGTCCACATGGAAAAAAGTTACACCAGGAAGTATGTACCCTGATACCATGTAACTTCTGTCTGAAACATTTTTTAGTATTGTCTACGGTTTCGGAGATATTTGAGTGGGTCGATATAAGTGGGACACCCTGTATAGCAAGTTATAGGTTATCCATTAAGTGTGACGCCATTATTAATACATAATGGGATGCGAAATGTTATACAAACTTGTTACAGACTTGTCTGAAAAGGTATAATCGTGAAAGAAGTTATAAAATCATGTTACATAGCGAAGTTATATAACAATTTGTTATATAACACAATTTTGCTATACAGCGTGGTTCGGAAATTGTAGTATAACCGGGCAGGGGGTGATTCTACCTTAAAAAAGAAGAAAATATTTCGGTATAACATTTTCTCATTCGGGATTCCGTTTTCGAAAAAAACCACTTTAAAATTTGTTCAACTTGTAAACGATTTAGTACGATTTGCTTGTCGTGTGTTAGTAGTAAAAAAGAATAAAAAATGAGTAATCAGTAGAAACACTTTGTATTGTTTTATCCACACAATCACCAAGTAATGGAATACACGACAAGCAAATTAAACTAAATCGTTTACAAGTTGAACAAACTTTAAAGTGGTTTTTTTCGAAAACGGAGCCCCGGATGAGAAAATGTTATACCAAAATATTTTCTTCTTTTTCAACGTAGAATCACCCCCTACCCGGTTGTACTGCGATTTCCGTCCCACTCTGTGTAGTGTAGACGCAGCTTTTGAAAGAGTGAAAAAGGTCTGTAGATTGAAGGGAAATGAGAGTGAGACAGACGTAGAGGTTATCGTCTCCTGTCAGGCTCTCTCAGTCCCGAGAAGTTTTCCCTCGTTCCGTCTCCCGCGATCTCGAAATGGTGTGTGTTTGTAGTTCGAACGCAACGCGAGGTGTGGCGCGCCGCGACGACATTGTCGGCTGGCGTTTTGCCCAAGGAAACCGGCTCGCCGCCGCCGCTGCCGTCGTCGGTTACCGATTTCGGTCACGTTTCCGCCGCGACTCCTTTGCCAGTTTCTTGCGAATTAAAAGTTTTTCTTTATCTCTCCATCTTCGGACCGGAGAACCGAGCAAATGAGATACGCGACAGAAAGATGCACCGGCGGAGAATAGACAGACCCTATTACCCTGGACCGACTATGATGAGGTTATGAACGAACGAACTTGCCTTGCTTGCTGGTTGTTCGCGATCTTTCTCGGTCCACGGTTTAGCTGTTGCCCTTACAGAAGTTTATGATTAAGGGGCAAAATGAAATATATTAGTCATTTTATTTTACACGATGAACGTTGAAATATATTAGTTATTTTATTTTATACGATAATGCATTAATTAATAAGCATGGAAAAGTTGGATTTACGTTAAATATGAGTAATTAAAGTCCTTCGAGTTGAGAAACTAGTGAGCCGCAGACCCTTTACAACCAAACCGCGACGAAGAAAATTAAAAATAAAAGTAAAAAAATGTTACTTATTTTTATATTTTATATTTAATATCGATAATAATTATCGATGTAAAAAATTCCTATTAAAAATGTTAAAAATTAATTACGACCCCTAATTTATTTAGTGATCCGAAGTTTAAAAACCACAGCTCTAGTATACACGCACAAAGAAGACATCGTTACGAACATATTCCATTGGCCAGCCATGAACAAATGTGTGTCAGTCATTCGTATCTATACGTATAATATATCCGTGAGTCACGTGATCGTTCGGGGTGGTATAAAGGAAGAATTTTTCATTCAATCGCGATTTTACAACGCATAACGTTATTAATGCCGCAATACTCCTCCGGGGAGCCATTGGAATTCGGCCTTTGACCGTCGACTTCCCGACGTTAAAACTTTCAGCCAGGAACATCGAGAGCACCTTTCGTCGATTCGCTCGAGAGAACCGCGTGAATGCGTCGCGTTGGCGAGAAGAGAGTTTGACGGGCGGGCGTTCTACGCTGCGCCCTCCGCCCCTCCCCCTCCCCCGCCCAACAGGCTTTATGCCAGTGATGGGCAACTCAGCGCCCGCCAAACTCACTAGCGGGCAACACGTGCAGCATGCGGGCATATGGCAGTGGTAGGTGAAATGTGTCAATGAGAGTACGTATCTATCATTTTATTCACACATAAATATGTCGTGAATCACGACTCGTGACTCGTGATGTGTCCCCTGCTTTGCAATCCCTCCACAGGAGTCCGACATCTATCGTATGTCCCCAAGAATGAAAATTTCGACGACAAATGTATGAAACTATTCCATATAAAGCTTTGAACATCGTACGGAAGATTTACAATTTACAGAAGAGGGAATTATTTTTATCATTATAAGTCTGAATAATATTTAAGCCATGTTTTACTGAATTTATGTACATACTGTTACAAATATATTGTAAACTCGTATATATATATATATAGGTAGTGTTTAAGGCAATTGTTGTGAAATTTATTCAAATACTATTGTAAATTGTGTATTTTCATCAGATTTTTTCAATAAAAAACAGTGAACTGGTACATTTGTGTTGTTTCTTAAGCCTATCACTACGACTATCCCATATTTTCCATAAATAAATAACTAGTAATTGGTAAACATACTTAAAATTGCATTAAATTAAATTTTAAGTTCAATTTAACACGAAATTTGAATTTTAAAAAGCGCGGGAAGAATTGTGAATTTACGGGACATACAGTGGCGCCCCCACCACTTAGTGGCGGAAATTGGAACTAATTCCAGAACTTTTCGGTAGTTCGCAAAATCGCCACCAGATGGCGCTGTTTAAAACCTTTGGAATTAGTTCCATTTTCCGCCACTGACATAAATGATTATTAATCTATACGAGTAATACGCTAGTTTAGATTAAAATGTGCCAGAAGGGTCACGGAATCCCAATACGCAAATATGTCGTTACGTTTCCTGCCTCGCGTCGCCTTCACAGAAGCCCGCGGCTGCCCGCCACTTACCCGTACGGGCAACATGCCCGAGCGGGCTCGGTTGCCCATCACTGCTTTATGCGTTCCCCGAGTCGTGTCGGTCCGACGAGCGGAGCGAGACAGACCGAATGAACTCGACTAGCCGTCAAACGTCGGCGGAGGGGCGAGGGGAGAGGGAAACGTTGCGTATTCCAACTTCTCGCGAGAATTTCAACCCGACGCAAAACCGCCGGAAACCGTCGGGGGATACGTCGAATCTCGTTACTCTACGGTTCGACGATTTTTCATCGACGCGGGCATCCCTCCCACTCCCATCTCACTCCGTCTATCAGTCCGCCGATTTTGCAAATCATTCCGAAGGGTGGTCGGACGCCGGCTACCCGCGAACCCCGGCTGAAGCGATGGCCGAAGGATTGGGAGAATCTAATAACGATTCCTGACGGAAAATTTCACGCGACCGACCGAAGGGGAGCGCAAAATTTGTTGCGGGACGAAATTGTTGGTGGGCAATTTTATTAATCACGTGCATTACGAACTTATATGGCAAAATTAATTATAGTACTTTGGTTTAAATTGTTTAATATGGTTACGCTGATAGTGAGATTTGTCGAACGAGACTGTCGTACTTTTGCAAGCAAAATGTTATTGTTAATATCGTATTCGTTGTTGGAGAGAGTGTCTTAATCATTTTTAGGCGGTAGAACGAATTTGTGAAACCAGTCAAATGCCCATTGGTGGGGATATCTGAACTCTCAGTGTCAGGAGCCTTCGAACACTCATCGATGATTTACTGTATTCCTTCTGAGGTCATGTTAACCCGTTCGGTTAAATACTTTGTTCCAGTAGTAAATAATATACAGTAGCGACATCATAGCAATCACAAACAAATGACCAAGGTTGACGTTCACGCCACTCGATGCAATGGAATGTGAGGGATCCCAGGAAAAAGAGGGACAGACAGGGCAAGGAGGGATCCGATTCCGCAATCTCCGGATTCTTCGGTTGACCAGCTGGTGCCTTAATGACCACAGCCACCTGCTCTCCCGTGATTTCCTAGTTACCTAACTGTTCTTAACATATCTGTGGTTTCTGATCTCGACGGAACAATGCAGTGTCGTTACAACTTTGCGTCATTGACGCCGTGCCAATTGTGACTAGTGTGTACTACCTCAATGGAAACATAAGTCCGCCAAATTGCATTGCTCTTGTGAGGTCCACAAGAGGTCATGAGAGGATATAATCTAAACAATTATTGTAAATTTTCGTAAGTTAAATATTCAGGGCAAGCTTGAAAGCAGAACAGGTTGGAAGTTCACAGATGTCTAAGGTAATAATGGATATTTTTGGACAGGTGCGACGAGTATTACCGGTGCGATAGGGCAAGCAAGTTTGAAGTAGATTACGTAGGTAGGAATAAGGACTGGTACAGGTAGTAGAGTCCTGTTAAGAATGGATTACAGAGGCGGAATCCACCTGTGACGCTTGATTATCCAGCTGGATTTAACAAAGGGAGATTTAAATACTCGTATTTATGATTATCATCGTGGGCTTTGTGCAGTTTAAATCGTACATCAACGTATAAGGGTACTTTTTTACCTCGACAATTCCGATTTTGTTTAAACTCTGTAGGTTTGTAGCAGACCTGAATAGAATCATCGGGTAATTTTTCGTTTTTGTTGATATTCTGTTCTTCAGGATGAAACCACTCCTTAAAGATTAATGTGTGTTTTCCTATTTTCCAGTATATCTTGAAAATTATAGTAGATATTAAAAAACTATTACAATGAAAATTTAATGCCTCTTCATGTTCTATGAAACTGTACAATTACATTGTTAAAATTTTGTTTTTTAAATAAACAAACAAGTAACGAAATAAATGTTTAACAATTTCATTATTCACTTTTGTAGAGCACAAGAAGTTATTAACTTTTTATTCTAACAGTTTTTTTATATCTACTATAATTTCCAAGATATACAGGAAAATAGGAAACCACATTAACCTTTAAGAGGTGGTTTTACCCTAAAGAACCGTATATCAGCAAAGAGGAAAAATTGCCCGATACTTACTTCCATTGAAATCCCCTACAATCCCACAAGGTTTTTAAAGAAACCGGATTTTCAAGGTACCAAAGTTCCCTTGTTAGTGGGAAGGCCATTTAACCTCAACTAGTTGAGGTGTAACCAGGATTTGCAGTATACGAACCCAATCATCTACCCGCACAGTGTGAACCGCGGAGACCGGAGAGGTTTTCAATCACGTGATCACTGTAGACGGTAAGACGAGAAGAAAAGCCACTGGGCCGTTTTATGATCCCGGAATGCGCTCGATGCGAACGAGCGAGACGATTATCGGGAAGTCGAAGAGAAAACGGTGGACGAGATATGGTAGCAGGCAGAGATTCTGGACCGGGTAACGCGGGTAAATGGTTAAGGTTCGAACGGGAACGGTGTAACGAGCCCTTCCCGGAGAAGAGGCACTCGGGCCTGTCACGGCGAAAAGGGAGGGACGTAAAGCGCATCGTACCGAACCTACGCTCCGGCACTTATTATTTGCCAAGCAGAAAAGGAGAAGAGCAACGAAAACTGCGCTTCGCCTCTTTCCTTCGTCGGCGCCCGTTGGAATACGAAGCAGACACAGAAGAGAGTCGGAGAGAAAACGGGGAAAAGAGAAAGAAACAGAAAGAGGGAGGTGGAATGGGTGGCGGGGTGTTTCTCCGTTAATCCGAGGTCGGAGCTCGAGCTTCGTGCATAGATGAGCGCCGTGATCCCCGTCGACGTTTTTCATGGACTCTCCTCTCCTCCGGCCTATACAACCGCGTTTTCCCTGTTCGTTGAATTTTCTCACTCGTCTTTCGCTGGCGAGAGCACAGCTATTTTCATCTTCCCTCGTTCTTTATCCCGTCGATCTGTCTCCCCGTGTCCCGCCCTCAACGGTTTTTCAACGGATTTATCGTCGTCCTTCTGTTCGAAGAATCGACGTATCGATCGGAGAGAACTTCACCGAGCCATGCATCTGGCCGCCGCCGCGCACTAATAAGCGTTGTGTACCGCCGTGAAATGCGTCGGGATGAAACTGTGGAATAGGCGGGGGATATAGAGAGAGAATCAACGTCGACTATCATCGGCGAGGATGACAATGACGATGACACGGTTGCTGAAACTTTATTAATCCGTTCGTCGACCCTGAATAGATATCAGCGTCTGCTGCGTTAGGTCGTTTATGTTAGGTTAGGTCTGACAGCGATCGACGACCGCGTGTTCTCTTGGGACGCGATTGATCGATCGAACGAGGCCAGTCGACACTCGAACACAGTTCCTGCTCGAAGTTTTATCGTTCCGCTCGGCCACACGTCGTGGATCTACGAAGAAAGTCGGATACGTTTGCTTGTTATTATTGTCAGGGTTGCTGGGGAATTTTCTACCGTATGTCCTCCTACAACTTAGTCTCGGAGTTACTGAATTTTATGCGAAATTAGCATTCGGTTTAACATTTATTTCAGTATTTGAAATAAATTTATTAAGTGGTAGTAGGCCCTAACCCCTACATTTTTTTACCCCTAGAGGAACCCGAGTTTGTACGTCGGTGTACACCCACGAGCATATTCGGGTTCCAGTAGGGGAAAAAGTGACGTAAGAGAAAGACCTCCTACCACTTAGTAAATTTATTCCAGGTACTGAAATTAATGTCAAATAAAATGTTAATGTGGCATAAATTTCAATAATTCCAAATACCAAGAGGTAGGAGCATAATAGGAGGTCCTTCTCCTACGTCACTTTTTCCCTTAGCGGAAGCCATTTGGTTTGCTCGTGAGGGTACATATCGATACTTTTGAGTATATCGGACATCGCTACTTACGTCACTTTGTCCCTACGCGGCCATGTTTTCCCTATTTCTGGAGAAACGCTGGGTGTTGTTGTTTTCGCTGTCGTGCATGAATTTGTCGCCGCCTGCTGGAAACGCCTGGGAGACGGAAAGCTAACGGCACGGTGAATCGTTTGCGCGGTGGTAATCGATTGAGCGCGACCATTAAACGCGCTCGCTCGATCGATTGTCCCCGTCGATCGGGGATCGAGGCGCGACGAGAGCGAGCAACGGGCCGCCTTTTCCCGGTGCGTTTTTAATTGGCAGAGGGAGAGAGCCCCCGATATCAATCGTTTCCGCGTAAAACCAGCGCGATCGCTATTTGCCCTTTTCGCTTCGCTCTCCCTCTTTAATTCCACGCGCGCGCCCGTTCTACGGCGACGCGCGCGTCACATCGCAACGAAACGAGAGCAGCGCCAGTTATTCGACGGCCGGAACGAATGCGAGTCGTATATCCGAAATAAAATATCGATTGTATCGGTATCGATACTTGCAATTAAATTAGAAGTAATAAAATCCAAAAATGAAAATAAATAATTGATTCAAGCAGATATTTACTAAGGCTGGTTCTCAGGTAACAGTGTGCAAAAGAAGTCGATCAATCGCAAAATTTTATTGGAAGCACGCGATTGGTCGATTTTCTTTCGGATCTGGTATGTTACAGCGAAATGCAGCGACCGTATCGAAATTGCGATATTTATGGGTTATCGATACTGTGTATCGCTCATCACTAGCGAATGGACAGAGAGACAGCAGGAGAATTATGCCCGGTATCTTTGCGAGTAGCCCGCTGTATTTTCCAGCCATCCGACGAAAACCTATTTCCCCCAAGTGTATACCATGCTTCCGTGACTTGACGCTTGTTTAGCCACGAACGATCGATCTTTTTCATCCGTCTATTGCTGCCATGAAATATATACCGATCATAAGTACCTGCCCATCCATGTTAGATTCACTTCACTGAAAAATATGACTTTCAGGATCATTTATCAAAAATTCCCAAAGTGAAAAGTAAAGTGGAAACGGATAAAACTTCTTTCGATGGGAGGTCACATACACTATTCAAAAGAATTAGAAGATCATGTAGTCCAATCACTCTGCCAATCATTACAACGTATAATCTCCGAAAGATTTTTCATACAAATTTACAATTAAGTGTGAATAGTGTTAGTATTGCAAGGAAAAGATGTTGCAACGCATCGTGGCCTTGTTATTCTTTTTGTGTGTTGAGGTTATGTAAAACAATGACCACAACATTATGTACAGTATGATAATATGATGAAAGTAAGTTTCGTTGAGAAGACAGAATTTTTAGGTTAGTACAGGGACATCGGTGCCGACAAACGTTGTAGTGTAACAAGACTTTCCAATTCCATTGGATAGAGACCCCATTTAAATACTTTAATGGGTACATAACTATACTATGCCGCAATTATTGTGTCGCCATATTGCATCCACTTCCGTATTGAACCCGTGAACTTCACATTTAAATAGCAAACAGTGTTGCTTCTCGAAGCTTCCCTCTGAAGATTCTTTGTAACACGGTAATCGATTTCCAGGTGTGTACTTATATGTATACATCCTTGGAAGTTGGACTCTCGTGGCTACCGACACGATCGTCCCCACGACGCGAGCAGGATCGGTTTAGCCAAACCAGGGAGCCGGGAGTTTACATAGGACGACGGTCGTTAAGATGTGTAAACTCGGAATCCCGCGCAAATCGAGTCGAGTCTCTTTTTCCTTGTTACGAGATTTCGACGACGCATTTACGAGATCGCGAACCATTCGCCCCGTAACTCTCTCGGCATCTCCCTCGAGGGAATAAGTATAGCGAGAGCGTGTTTGAACGCGTGATTTCCAAATACGTTTACGGAACTGCGTTCGTCAAACAGCCGCATCGTGGCGCTGAAGCCCCCCAAGGTAAGTACTTGTGTAACGGGGTTCCGAGAAATTTCCGCCATTCAGCGTTTTGCCAGTCGAAAATCGTGTCTATACGTACATTACATACAAGGTTTTCCTTCCTCTGTCGGCCAAGTGGTGCTGCAAGACTTAATGGTAATTTGCTGCCAATTTGCTTTACCATGTTGTCAGCAGGCTTTGTGTGCAAAATTCAAGTCAAATGTGGAAACAGATGGTTATGGTTTTTTAGACAAATTATTGTAAATTAATTCGATACTACGGGATAACTGGCATCACTAGTTGTTACTTTAGAATTGTTGTACTCTAGTACTTTCAATTCGTAATAAACGTTAGTGTATGAATATTTTCATCTTCGACTATACACTGACGTGCAAACTCAGCTTCCGCTAGGGGAAAAAGTGGCGTTGGAGTAGGGCCTCCTAAGATTTGGTATCGGGAATTATTGAAATTTATGCCAAATTAACATTCAATTTAACATATTTTTCAGTACTTGAAATAAATTTACCAAGTGGTACGAGACCTTTCTCTTACGCCACTTTTTCCACTAGTTGAAGCCGAGTTTGCTCACGGGTGTACGTATAAATTCCGTCGTACTTCGAACGGTGGTTGCGCTTTCGATCGTGGACAGCTTTGATCGGTTACCTCGCGTCAAGTGGACGTCAAAATCATCTCCGAGATTGGAATCTGACGTATCTGGAACGCGTGCGGTATCGTCGAAGGAACGCGAGTGTATATGTACATGGTCAAGACGAGAGACATTATCCTCCTGTCCGCAACACGCTCTACTGGGGAAGGGACAAGCTTTCCCCCCACTCAATCGAATAATTGAAATTCTCGCGGACGAATGCGCTCAGCCTAGGCACGACGAGCAGCCAGCCGTTGCCCCCGCCAGAGGGCAGGACCGATTGCGAATATGTCTCGGTTCATTAGTCCACGGGAATCGGGGTTCACGCGTGCGATAACACGGCAATTAGGGTCGCAGGGGCTCGAGAACGACGCGCGCGCTGCTCGTTCTCCAGCCGTTAATTAGGCTACGCGGAAATAATTGCGTTCGATTTCGAGGGAGAGAGAGAGAGAGAGAAAGCGAGCCATCGCGTTGCGGGATCGCGAGTCAACCCGGCGAAGGCCTACTCGATGATCCCGGGTCGAGAACGAACCTTTCTTCTAGCTCTTTCACCGTTAAACGCGGTTCCACGGTAATTACAACTCGGTACGGTTCATTACCAGAGGACAATAATACTTCAGAAGATTCGACAAGTTTCGGACCAGTCGTTCGTCAAGTCTGAAGGCGGCGAATCTGGTTACGACGGAAAACGATATACAGAACGATCGAGACGGAATACAGACTTGTTGAACAGTTATCGGGAATTTTCTATGCGTCGCCGAACAATGTATCCGTCAACCGTTAAATCGATATAGTACCTTCTTTGTTTTGCGTGATATTTTTATGAAACTTTCACCAATGAATTCTTTGGTTATACTCAGGGCCAGCCCACGGCACGATGCAAGTGATGCCCAGCTTACAAGATTATTTTTTAAAATAAAATGTATGCTCTTTTTAAAATTTTTAAATGTTAACCAAATTTAATGTATATATTTTTATTATTTTTATTACGCCAAAAATTAGCCACTATTATCTTTAAAAAAATATAGGGGGGGAGGGCGCTATAAAAGAATCTCGCAGCAGGACGCCGACTACCCTAGGGCCGGCCCTGGTTATACTTATAACTAGACTGCGGAAGTTTATGCAAATTCACAATTTTAGGTGGGAATATTTAAAAATTAAAATGGACTTAATCTTAAATTCTGTACTAGAGGATTCACTACATTTGTAATAACAGATAAATAATACTGAACTTTATTAAAATCTTTATTTTATTACATTTTCTAAGTTCAGGAATGCTGTAAATGCATACACATCCGCAGTCTACTTATAACTATGTAGTCTGCGGATTTGTCGCCGCTGCGGCGAAATCTAGAAGCAACTTTGTATGTTTATACATTTAAAAATTAAAATATTCTTCACTTTTCCATGGGGGCCGCTACTGTTACATTGCATGTATAATTGTGTGTTAAAATTAAATAGCCTTGGAGTAGCTGGTTGTTCATAGTAAAAATGATTCGGATTTGCTGGTAGGTCATATTAAAAATTGCTCGGAGTGCAAAGGGTTAATATTCATCGCATGGAATCATGTATAAGTCCAAGCTCCGTACGTAACTGTTCGACGAGTTGTCGATAGATGAGTATCTGGAAATTGAAGGATACGCAGTTCGACTCGCGCGAGGGTGAAATATTCTAGTGTTCCAAGACGCGTTACACCACGTTCTGAGATGGGTTGGCACAAAAGTCGAGGGAGAAAGAGAGAGAGAAAATTACCCTGACGGAATTTCGCGATTAAGAAGCTCCAACCTCGACGGTATAAATAACGATCAAGAGGGACAGTGTGGGGCTGTAGAAGTGCACGGAGAGGGTGTGACCGTGGCGCCGAGATAAGGCCGGGGCGCGCAATTTTAAATTGCCTGTCATCCGTCTCCCTTTGCGTCCGATCTGACGGGCCATCAAAGCTGTCCCATCGCGATTATCGCGTCACGGGGACGAAGCCGCACGGAACGCCCTCGATTCCCGTTTCCGTTCCATTCCTCGTCGTTTCCGTAACTGTCCACCGTGTTCCCGTTGCGAGCGATCCGAAATACAGCCGCAGGGGCGGAGGGGGGTGTCCCGCGGCGACAAGATCGACAAGATAGACGGGAACTCGTTCATTTTCCTTCTATTTTCGGAGGAACCAGTAAAACCATACGGGAAACCAACGGCGAATCGAGGGGGGCTGTAGCCCCGGGGCCCCAATTTGCAGAGGGCCTCAATCTAAGCATTCCATTTACGTAAAAAAATAACGAAGTAATTTCGTTTACTGTTCCCCTTTTGAAGTAATTAGAAATCGTACTAAATCACTATTGTTGTTCGAGAGGGAACTCGCCAACTGCTCAAGAAATGGCGTAAATGTATATAGAAAGTGGTGGGGAATATTTTAAGAGTACACTATATTTTGGTCTTTTGGAAATAAATAACAAATTTATGAAAAAACGGCCACGAATTAATTTGTACACCTAACAATTTTATTTAGAATAAATTTCAATTCCTGAAGATTTATGTTCTTTACTGTACGTTTTATTACAAACAATTTGTAACCCACCCCCTCCTCCAACCAAGGGGGCTCTCAAAGGTTTGACAGCTCCGGGCCCCAAAGAATCTTAATTCGGTCCTGCGGGACACACCGGATTGCGCACCGCCGCACATTTTTCCGTCTCGTTCGAAATTCGTCTTCACCGAGATGTCTTACCCCTATGTTCAACGCCAGCCGCGCCGGCAAGACTGCAAATAAATTCGCCGGGAACCGTGGCGTGTCACCGTCCTGAATATATGACTTAATCCCGATTTTTGGCGAATCCAAGGAGCGAACCCCCTCCCCCCTAGAGGCGTGGAACGACGACGACAGCGCGCGACGTCGGGAAGGTTAGGCGCAGGGGGGCGCGATAGTAGTTGGTCGTAGCATCGCGAACAGGCCGTGTTAAAATTTACGACGGTTATTAATATTTCCGGAGATATTCGTTCGTAGGAAGGGTAGTCCATCCCAGCTCGTTAGCCGACTCCTCCCGATCGGATACGCGGCAAACTAGAAGACGCTCATCTTCCTCCGTAAAGTGCTAAGTTTGCTCGGCTGATAACTTCTTCCCATCTCCGTTCCCCCTCCCCACTCTCGAAACGGCGGTTATTTTCGACCAGTGTTGCCAGACATGGAAAAATTAACCCCTTAAACAAATATAAAAATCCGCCAGAATAGGACAATTTTGTAAAAAATCCCCCCTAACATTTTTACTTGAATATTTTTATTTTGATAATATGGTACTATGTAAAAATGTAGTCTTCTGGAACAATTGTAAAAAAACATTTACCTCTTCTACAATAACTGCCAATATTCTTTACTTAGTAACACATGTCCGTTCTGTTTCATATAAGAAAATGGGGCTACCCCGCTTTCGTATTTACGGTACACTTTCTAAACGTCCCATTCGTTCCACGGAAAGAAATACACTGTGTCAAACGAAAATAATACTACAAAATTAGTGAAAATTCGGTCGTAGTTTTTTAGTTTTCCAACAGATGGGTACTGAACATGTTACATTCTTTTCTAAAATAGAAAACTTTTTTGAACATAAGAAAAGTTGATTTCGACTTTTCTATAAAATAAAATCCCCAGAACCCCCTCTCCCAAATTTCTGCCCCTAGATTTCCCCCTTGTTGATAGAAAAACCCCAACCTGGCAACACTGTTTTCGACTCTCTCCGTCCGGATTCCAGCGAGACTCGCGCCCGTGAATTTGGGGGAGAGCGTAAAGAAGGGGTTCGAGAAGGTCATCGAGATATGTTGCCGGGACTCCCCCCACCGTTGCTTGTGGATTCGCGGGAGGGTTCGCGCGAGGATGTCGAGCAAGGGCGGCGAATCGAAAGGGGGGTTGGACAAGAGTGGAAAGGGTGTTAGAAGGCAGCGCGCGATGCACAGTGAAACGTAAACGACGTGTTTTCCGGCAGTCTCACCTACAACGGTAATTACGATCGTCGTCGTCGGGCGTCGTCAACGTCGTCGTCGTCGTCGTCGACGTTCGGTAGTCGTCGGTGTTCAAAGCCGGAGCACTTCAGACTTCCGTGTTTACGGAACGCGAGCGACAGCTTGACGGCTCCCTTTTTTCTTCCTTGTACGCAATTCTCTCTCTCTCTCTCTCTCTCTCTCTCCCGCCCGCCGACTGGTGGCTCACAATCCGCGCTTTGCCGGCAGAAATGCCTGCCTGCTCGCCACCCTTCTCCCGCCCTTGTCTCCACCTTCTCTTATCCCCTTACCTTTGCCCTCTTTACCTTCTCTCACCCTCTGTACCCCCTTCCCCGGGCCCTTTTCCTTCGCCGCCTCATCCCTTTTTCCATGTTTTTTTCTCTCGTTCTCGCCGCTAACCATGCGCGCGCTCAAACGATTTTTTAACTCCGTATGTATGTATGAATCGCGTGAAATAAATCCGCGACCCGTTCCCAGCTCTCGCGGATGGTGGTGACTGGAGGGTGTCTAGGGCTCTGTGGGTGTCTACTAATGCCTTTGACCTTCCTTCTATACCGTCACACTGTAAGAGCGATCTTTCCGCTCCGTAGATATTACGTTATGCATGTGACCCGATTTCACCTTCTAGGAGCAAACGTAATAGAAATATGTCCGCTGGAAAAAGATCGAGTATGTGCAGTTAAGAGTTGCTAAGTTATAGAGTTCTTATAAACTGAACGGCACAGTGACAAGAGGGTTATCTCACCGGTCAATGGTTTCCACCCTAAGACGCTACGTCATTACTATCTCATTACCACGTGATTATTCTGTTATCGCTCTATCTCACTTGTGCCCCGTTCGCTCTCTTTATCGCCAGCGAATTTGATTCGTCGACAATTTATAAGCTCCCGATTATACTTGTGGAACGCTCCGGAATGGACGAAAAGGAGGAGGAGGAACGGCGTAGGGAACAACAGGCACGGAGTACGAAAGAAAGATGTACAGTGGGCTGAGTAGGAGGGGGGGATATCCGGCCGCGGGATCGCGTCGCGATAATTCTTCCGAGAATACGGCGCCGTAGCTCGTTCCGCGGCGGTGATTTACAGGTCCGTGGGACTCTGTATTTTATTCGGGTCGAACCTCTTCCGGACGAGGGGATTCTTTCATGGAGATAGAATGAGAGAGAGAAAAGGTGGTTTTCGCGTGGTGCGCTTTCAATTTTCGCCGCCCGGAAAAACGAACAACGCCCAGAGAAATGGATGGGTCTCTGGCTGGTGTATTTCTCGGGTAGTACGTACGTTCACGGAAGCGTTCGACGTCGAAGGATCGCCTGGCGACGGTCCCGATCGCGACGGCCGATCAATTAATCCTGCTGGTATGATCAGTAGCGGTCCTTGGATTCCCTGCACGGATGATTTATCACGAGGGAGGGCGATGTCGGAGCGGTACAAGGTCACGTTCTTGGCGACCCAGGCGAAAACAATTAATCCCGCGTTGCTTTTACGGCAGGGGGGGGGGGAGGAGGCACGCGAGGAGAAAAAGGAACGCGACGAAAAATGGCCGAAGATGGAGAGAACGTGTCCTGCGTGAAAGGGGCGGCTGGCTTTCGCCAGGGAGCGCGCCACCTACTGCCATATTTCAGGTGTCCCCAACGTAATCCCCCCTCGGTTCACGGTACGATCCCTGCGTGAACGTTTTAGGAATGCTTGAAGACAAATTCTGGCAAGATTCTCTGTCCTACCTGCCTGGAATAACGGTCGAACCGAGAATAGAAATTAACGCGTTCGGATGAACAATTTAAGATTAAAGGGGGGCCTCTATCGATCGTTTGCATCACTTGTGCATATTTGCGTGTAATTAATCTGGACGTTGTTTTTATTTTTTTATAACAAATTTTGACACTTTAACACTTTTAACACTTTTACGTGTGATACAAATGGGTTAAAACTTAAAATTAACCCTTTGCAACTGCACTTAGAGATGTTCGATTCACTTCAAAGAATCGATTCGACAATCGAATGTCTTGTCAAATCATGAGAACCGATTCTCTTAAAAAATCGAAACCGAAAAATCCATCTAAAAATCGTAAAAAATCCCATTTCTTAATTATTTTAAAAAAATGAATTACTGTTTAAGAAATCAACTCGCGATACGAATTGTATGTTGTTAAATATAGTCTGATTTATGTCTGGTTTGGACTTATCTTCATCAGGAGAATCTCCTAAATTTATTCATAACATTTTTAACAAACTACACTGAAAGCAGTAAAAATTTAAATTCTTATTCATGGGTGATTCATTCTGTGTGTTACATTGTAACCCGAGAGTGGTCCCCGCACCTCCCCTCGCCGAGGCCCCGTGACGTCATCTGGCTTGGTGGGCTTGGTTACCCATCACTATCCACGCCCCCCGGCTCGTGAACGGCTCCAAGACAGCGGAGAGCAACGGAGCGGCTGCCCCGCGAGCTCAAAAACACACTCCTTTTTTTTATCGTCGAGTTCTCTCCGCGTGCTCGGTGTTTCTCAACGATACGAGTAAACGGCCGATCGATCGAGACGCGGCTCGTTTAAAATTACCGGTGACTGCGAAATACGTCGTCGTCAGGGCCGCTCCCGTAACGCTCGTCGGGTACGCGCAGCAGACCGATCGCTTCTTCGACGCGGAATAAAAAGGGGGGCTCTCGAGTATTCTCCGTAAAACGGTCGGAAGCATCCTCCGGCTGCGACTAATGGAACGAAAAGACGAGCGAGCGAGCGAGCAAATGAACGAACCGAACTATCGATCGAAAAATTACGAAGAGACTGGCTTTCCTCTCCTTCGAAACGTCTTTCTTCTCGTTTCTTTAGAGAAAGAGAGGCAGAGGGCGCGCTATCTCCCTGGCCCCTTTTCCTTCCGTCGATCGACCGCCGGTCTTTTTTTCCTCTTCTTCTTTTCTTTAGCAATTATCCGCCGATTAGGAACAACGCGCAGCCCAGCCCGCCCCGTGGCTTCGTCCCGGTCGAAATAAAAACGAGAACGATCCATTTGTGTCCTGTAGTTCGTCATCGAGGTTCGAGGAAGAATCGTCGTCAGGGCAAACCGCGACACGACACGTGACAAACCGATACGACTGAACGTTTTAAAATGGTGCTAACAAGTTATCAAAAATACAATTTCTTTATTTTAAGAAAAAAAAATTATTCATAACTGTATTTTACAACTCACTGAAATTTTCATAATGACCAAGAGTGACTAGTATTTCATTCCAAATCTGTTGGTATACATTTGTTTTTGAAATTGCTCCCTACAGTTTCGCAATGGTTTATTATTTTAAGAAACAATATAATTAAATGACAATCGCTTGTACATAATCGTCTTCGTCGATTACCGTCATACGAGAGCCGAGTAAGCTCTTGCGTGTATGCCGTGCAAAGTGACGTCCGTCGCAACGTGCGTCATTTCGACGTTCCGTGTGTCCCCCAAGCCGGCATAGGAAGCGGAAACGGAGGATCGAGGGACCCGCGGTCGACGGAACAGCTGGTGGTTGCACGCGTATTTGCCGTCGGAGGAAACCTTTCAAAAGGTTTAAAGGCTAGAACCTTTGAAAGGATTGAAAGGGCGGTGTGCAGAAGGAAAAAGCGAGAAGAGGGTGGGGCGATGCCGGCGGGGGGAGGGGGGAACGGCCACGGCGGGAGTGCGTGTCACAGTTTACGGGAGCGTCGTCGCGGCTCACGGCGGGCGCCGATAGAGGCGGACCAACGGGGACTGCCGCCTGCGTCTCGTTAATTTTCCACGGAGAAAGGCCCGTGGGTTATTGCGGGAGGGAGAAGGGGGAGGGGCGACACGCGTTCGTTAGCCGACCGACGCGAATAATGCGGATTCCTATAAACTCGTCACGCGCCGTGGCCGGTATCGATAGAAGAATGTCCTTTAATTAATGCTCCCGCGTATGTACAGCGACGAACGCGAAACCGCCGTCACCCAACGTCAATCCAACAGACGGTTTTGTGCACCACGACGTCGTTCGAGGGCATGGTTTTTTAGACTCGAGTTCGAAACTCGAGGGCGTGCTCGCGGCGACCCTTTTCCCCGGAATTCGAACGACTCCAGGCGTAGCAGTTCGCGCGGGATGCCGACGCGTGCACGAGACCGATACGAATCGCGACTACGAGATACAGTACAGCCTCCCATATCCGCACCCCCATTATCCGAATACTTTAATATCCGAACGTTCTAGTATCCGGAAGTTCTGTTATCCGAATACCGTATTAAATAATTCAATCAATTTTGATAATTTGTATTTAACAAAAAATTATAAATATTCTTAAAATATAAATAAAATGTATGCAAAATGCCGATACCAAAAAGTCTCATGATTTTTTTGTAAGAAAAAGTCCCACAAAAATCTCGAAAAAATTGACACTCTTAGAATAGAATATCCCCTTAAACAACAGACGACACCCTCTCCTCTTTCGAAGATCTCACCCCCCACCCTCTTAGATCACAACGACAATTCTCGTAATCCTGTCCACCCAAGCCCCCTCGAGCTTTCTCGGTATGAAATCCTCCAGCAGAGCAGTTTCTCAAAGGGGCCATCGCACCACCACATTCCACCCCATCGTGCTTCGCTTACATGAGATATGTACTTGGATTTTTACGATCCAAGGAATCAACCGAAACTTTCCCCCACCCGTCTTAACTTCCACGACGCCGCGAAACTTTGAACAGATTCGTGGGACGGTTTCGAGGATCGGAATCGACGGAGCGCAATAACCGGAAGACGATGCTTCCCCTCCCCGTACCCAGAATACGAACGAACGAGAAACGAGCCGGACCTCTGGCGACAAAACGCAAAACCACCACTGAGAACTGTGAACTAGAGATGGCGATACAGTTCAATTGTATCGATATTTGGTATCGATTAATATTGATACCCAGAGTATCGATACACATGTACATCGGAAATAAAATATTGAAAGTATCGGTATCGATATCAAAAATGAAAATAAATCATCTATTTAAACAGATATTTACTAAGGCACATTTTCAGGTAATACAGTGGAAAAGAAATCAACCAACCGCAAGCTTTAGTGTGTGTACAATGCAATTATGGATTAAGTATCGATACTCGAAAATATCGTCAGTAGAAATGACGTCAGCTGCTATTTCTGAATCACGAGTGATTCGATTACATTCGTTCTCAATCACGGTGATTTTTCACAGTGGTTCGTGATTTTTCGTTATCGTTTTTGATTGGTGCGTAACATTAATTGTTTGTATCTTTAAAATTATCGAGTTTCTACACCTAATATTTTACATAACTACAGTAATTACTGAAGTAATATTTTAAATGATAATAATATTACTAAATACTTGGCACATGAAAATTAGATTTTTTTGGTAATTACACCTTTAAAAATTTGGAAAAATGTAACTAATTAAATTGAAATAAACAGTACAGATTTCACCAGCGAATAAACAATATTTTTATGTACTTCGCTTGTTATCATAATTTTGTACTAAGAGGTATTCATCCCGTTAATACATAAATATTAACCGGTAAATGAATTTTAAAACCAAGGAATTGATAATATCAATATTTAATCACTTGCTTATTTTAACAACCTTAATTTACTCGTTTTTACGTATAATGTTCATTCGCTGGTGCATCCACCCTATATCATTAGAAACCTGTATACCATCATCTTAAAAAACTCCGTTAAAATCGAAGTCGGACAGCCGCCGGACGGGGTTTCCTTTATGAGAACCGTGAACCAATAAAAGAAATCGTCTCCAAGCAACTATCAGGTCTCTGGTATACAACAGTCGATGTTTTAAAAACAGTAAATAACGTAACGGGACCTCGTCTCGGATCGCAAGGGGCGGAGTAGGGGGAGGGGGGAAAGAAGGACGCGATGAATATCATCTGTAATTCCGTTAATGGACCGAGCGCAGAGAAATTCGTCCTACAATCGTCAAATAACTCCTCCCCTCCCCCCCCCCACCCTTCAGGGCGGCGCACCGTCTCCGCATTTAAATGTTACTCGAGGACCAGGGGGGGTGGGAGGGCCTCCTCGACGTTACTCTTTGCGTGCTCGCCAATTGACCCTGTCTATTAATATCTACCGTCGCACGGGAACAGACTCAGCCCGGTTTCTCCCAATAACTGTTATTACGGGGGATGGTTTTTTTTTTTTACACCACTCGAGCGGACATTTTCGCGAAAGCTTGCGAGTGTTTGCTCTTGCCCCTCTGTCCGACCCCTGGGGCCGCTGCTTGCTCGCTCGTCCCCGCCCCTCGGCAATCCTGTGTTAACATTCGAGATCCCGAAGGCGAGTGATGGCCTCAGGGGATCTAGCGCGAAGGGAGGGAGGATCTTATCTTGTCAACGAACGTTCCGACGCTTTCTGGAAACGATTACCTATGCAATGATTCTTTATTATTACGTCTACTCCATTTGTATTTACACGACAACACCCCTAGAAAATATGATTCCCCAGATATACATCACACTGAGCGTTACCTAATTCGAAACCAATCGCACACCTACTGTGTAATTCCGTCCCTAGGCGAAAAGACCAATGGACACGTGTAACCGATCGTGACGCAATATTCCGTCTGGTTCACAGGTGAACGGGCAAGACGTATCGAATTCCAGTCACGAAGATGCGGTGCGTTGCTTTCAATCAGCCCAGGAGCCGATCATCGTGGAGGTGCTTCGACGACAACCGGCGCAGCTGCAGCGAGCCTGGAGGGACCAGCAGCCGCAGGAACGTAACGACACCGAGGAGAAAACGATGGAGCCGACGAAACGGGAGCCAACAACGATCCCCGATTCGCCGATCCTGGTGTCCACCGCGGTGCAGACCGACTGGGCGGGGCTACTCGAGGAGGAGGAGCTGCTCCCGGTCCCGCTGACCGCCGACGAACAGGCGAACGACAGCTTCGAAGATTTCCTCGCGCACGACATCGACTTCGAGGTATCCGCCGTTACGATCACTTGATTTTCTGTTCTGTGTGCCGCGACAGAGAACTAACACGTTCACGCGAAAACCAACGACACGGGGTTGCAGGAAGTGACGTTACGGAAGGTTGGGAGCGCGGAGAAACTCGGGCTGACGGTCTGCTACAGTTCCGGGTCAGGCAGCGAGGACGCCGACACGGAGGTTTATATCTCGGAAATAGTTCCTGAAAGTCTCGCGGCACGGGACGGCCGGCTACGGGAAGGCGACCAAATCCTGAGGGTGAGTGCCCGCTGAATTATTGCCCCGGAACCACCGGTGTATACGCAGCCCGGCAGATATGAGAAACACCGGGGGGCGGAACAACGCGAAATGAAACTCACCGCCCCGAAACGCCACTAATCTTCCCCCCTCCAACCCGCCCCACCCACTCAATCTACCGCCCCGCCCCCCTCGCGTAAACTCTTAGATCTAGGATACACTGAGATAGAAAGTATCAGTTTTAGATTTTCGTGAAATAAAGAAGTCTATACAGAGTGTTAATTTTAACTCGAGCACCTAAGTTATTTCCGCTACTATTTAAACTAAGAAAAAATCATGTACCCTCGCGTACAAACTCTGCTTCCGCTAGGGGGAAAAGTGATGCAATTTCATCAATATTCACTGTTCTACAAATTTCAATATGAAATATTTCCAAACAAATTTATAAAAAATTGTGGTCACGTCAACTTTGTAAATGTTAATATATAATATTTTTTAATTCGCAATATTCTAGCTGGTGTCGATATGAATTCACCGACCTACTATACTATAACCTCAAACCTTAAAATAACGCTAAATTAATTTCGGCCACAAAAAGATGTGTTTCCAAGCCCACTGTTCGCCGTCGCGTCGCCCGACCCATTCGCGCTGGCCCCATCCCGGATTATCATTTAGACTCTAAATTTTAGAGCGTACGAATATTCGGGAGTAGCAGTCTTAATCGTCGTCGACGAATCGAACTGGCTGATTCGATTACGAGAGTGCAGAGACGGACCAAAAGGCGTCGTGGTCCCGTTTTCGATCGCGTCGCGCGTCGTCTACCGGCTCGCGGAATTTCCTTCCGACCTGCTACCCTTCGGAAATCTCGTTAGGCGGATTGTAATTACGGACAAAGTGGTCGACTTACGGGAAATCGGATGGAAAAACGAGCCACGTCACCCACCGGGGATTTCTTCCCTGGTTCCCGACCGCCACGACGGAATATCGTTTGCGACGCCCCTAGAAATTTCTACTTCCGGTGAAATTGTCGGAATTCTGCCGACTAGTATCTGGATGCAACGTTTGTCTCTTCGCGAAAAACGCGATATTCCCTGCGAAATATTACAGCTAACGTCCATGCGGTAGGGGTACGACTCTCGATAAATGTCGAGAATATCGATGTGTTATCGGGGTTTCGATTTATTGTTATATGTTGAGAATATTGAAATGGTATCGGTGTACCGATATATCGATAAATGTCGAGAATATTGAAATTAGTGATGGCGTGAACTGCCCCTTCTGAATCACGAGTGATTTAATCATATTCGTTCCCTGTCACAGTCACTTTTCACAGTAATTCGTAATTTTTTGTGCACGCTTCGTAATCGAATATCGAAATGTTATCGAAGTTTCGATATTTCGATAATGTCGATACAATATCCTTCAGGTAAATAGAACGGACTAACCTGGAATTTGCACCCCGCGTAGTCGCACCGTTGCCAGGTCATGTTTGTGCATGATATTATAACCAGCAAAATACGCTGTCCAGCTCTTCTCGAACAAATCAAACTATATGTTCCCTCTCGCTCAATCAGAAGCTTCAACACATTTTATCAGCCTCTCAGCCCATCCAGATTTTCACACATCAACACTATCACCAGAGCATGTAGTACTGCCAATAATTTTCACACACATTTCGACATATTCTCTGCCACAACCGTTTCACTATGAAGATCATTGTATATCACTCATTCACCTCACGAGAGACAAATCCTAACTAACGTCGGAACACGATATGATTGGCCGTACGTTACCCGGGCACGTCGACTGTGTCATCACCTCTCGGCTTTTATGATAACCGCACTATTTGTATACATACACGTCCTTCAACGTACCGATGATTGTTTTTCCGTGCCGTATACTAGCGGACCACACATTCATACTTCTGTGCACAAAGCTCGTCACATAGCAACGTTTGTAAATATTATACAAAAAGGCGATGCCCGTTTATATATACTAAAAAAAATAAAAAAATAATTTTAAATGATTTTGTTACAATTAATGCGTTGCATTCTGTCTCAGTTGCTTCTATTCGCCGAAACGATATTTTAACGGTATTATCGATGTACCGTTAAGTATCAATAAGAATCGATAATTTGTTGATAATCGAAAGTCGCACCGCTACCACGGGGAGTAAATGCGATTCGAGCGATATTGTGTTGCTCGATCGAAGAATCCACTGAGGTAATCAAGGATCGATGTTTTGTTCTTTCCAGGTAAACGGGAAGGACGTGGCGAACAAAGAGCAAACCGAGAATCTATTTGCCGAAACGAAGAATGCGGTGACCATCCTCGTTAGCCGATGTCTCTATCAGGTAAACGTTTTCCGCACACTTGTCACCTAACCCGTTGTACGCAAACCAACGTGTAAAGTCGACTTCCGCTAGGGGAAAAAGTGGCGTTGGAGAAGGGCTTCCTAAAATTTAGTATCGGGAATTATGGAAGTTTTCTACCAAATTAACTTTCGATTTAACATTTACTTCAATACTTGAAATAAATTTACCAAGTAGTAGGAGGCCTTTCACTGACGCCACTTTTTTCCCTAGTGGAAGTCGAATTTGCTCGTCGGTGTACATAAGCGTAAGATTATCTTGCACCGGAACCTGGATAAAATGAATTATCTGTTCTGTTTTTCTTCCAGGACGACGAGTACGACGATAGGCGCATATACCGTAGGGTTAGTAATTTTTTCCTCGAAAACCTCGATTACCACACATCGACGCCCGAGTTCCTAACTGTTCTAACTCCATTTTTCAACAAAATTAAGTTAATAAATCTACGTGCGTCTCACTGGCCCAAGGAATACAAATTCACCATAATATAAAGAAAATTTAACCTAGAAGACAACAAATATTCTTTCAAGTCCTAACTCCGAAACATTAAAAGTTTTTTTTCTGAACGGCTGTATCTCCAAATACTAACAACAATTAAAAATTGACGTTGATAGTAAGATAAAATTTTGTTAAATATTGTAATAAATAGATATTCAGTAGATGATATTGTAGTGTGTTTGCTTATTTCACTACTTTCCTGCTTCTATAATATTGTTACGCCGTGGAATTCCACCTAACGACATAGTTTATAATTTATTAACCGCAACGCAAAACAGTATTTATTCACAATTGTACTATTGTACAACATTAATTATTTACAAATAGGTATGTATACGTCTACCAAAAGAGTACAAAATCAGGATTGAAGTTGCTGCGGCTTGAATGTATGCGAGCAATATTGAGTTGTGACGTTTGAAACCGCGAAGCTGGCTACACGTTACACCTGAAGGTGCCTACGACATCGAGGATCGATATGTGGATTGTGCGGTCGTTTCACTGAAAACAAGGATATATTTAACAAGAGAGTCTGAGATGTGACATGTTAGAGAACAGATGTAATATATTAGACGTGTATATATTTGTAATAGTTAATGCTGTACAATTATACAATAGTGAATAAATACTGTTTTACATTACGGTTAATAAAATAACATTATGTCATGTGGTGGAACTCCACGGCGTAACAATATTAAACTTCGTCAGATTTAAACTCAGTTCTCTCAGTTTAAAAGCTAGTGGAGATAGAACAGTTAAGAACTAGGACGACGATACGTCGCAATTTCTTTCCTCTCGTTGACCCCTCTCCGTCTGTTCAGGATTCGCCACCGTTGTCCCCGGAACACCTACCCTCCTACCAGAATAGCTTGATCGAACAGTTGATCCGGCAGCAACAGCAGCAGACGGACGAACGAACCAAAGAAACGGAGGAGAACACCTCGACCCTGAAAGCACCGCCGCCCATACCCTCGCACACACCTCAACAGCAACAACAACAACCACAGCAATTGTCCGCCACCGTTTTCTCTACGACGACAACGACATCATCTTCGACATGTTCGTCCCAGACCTCCCAAAAATCCAGTAGGAACGCATCCTCGCCGGCTTACCATCCAGAGGAACGTAAGCAATGGATGCAAGACACCTTAAAAGATTGCTCGAAGAAAATGGAAGGTTTGTGCATGCGAGGGCAGCAATCGGCTCCTCCCGTCAAGCTGACCGAAGCGTACTCGAGCCACGTGTGGAGCGAAACGGAGCATATCTATGAGACCATACCGGAATCGGACAGCGAACCGATCTACTCCTCCCCGTACGAGCATCAGCATTGGACGCAAACGAATCACGGAACAGCGACCACGTCGACCACCACAGCGACCACGACCACCACGCAACAGAACCAAGGGAATCAAACCAGATGGCATTCCTCCTCCAAGAGCAACAGCTCCGGCGAGGAAAAGGACAGCTCGAGCGCGTACAATACTGGAGAGTCGTGCAACAGCAATCCCTTAACGTTAGAACTTCATCAGGGCGAGAAAGATCATCACAGAAGCACCCTGGTCCTCTGTCCACCGAAAACACCCACGTCGGTTCAACCACAGAGACTCGGCTGCAATTGTCCCGCGGCTACCAACAAGCCACCAACCGCCAAGAGTCAGCCGAACAGACGAGGCTCCAGCACCCATCATAACAAGGACCGTGCTGCTGATCCGAGTGGCGCCACTCTGCCAGCGGACACGATGTACACGAACATGGCCAATCTTCAGCAAACGATGCTGCTGCAACAGCAACTGTTCAAACAGGCGCTCAGCCGCAGGAACTTAACCACCGTCGTCCCCGCTAGTCCCAAAGAAACGGTCGCCGCCCCCACGCCCGCCGCGAAGAAGTCCAAGTCTCACGGGAACTTCCAGGCCCCGAATCTGACGCGTTATCAATTCGTGGGCAGCCAACAGGTATGCACGTCGACCAGCTGGGTACCCCCCGAGGACAACAAGGGCAGCAACGACGTGCAGATGGAGTGGAAGGTTAAGAGAAGAGCGGACGGGACCAGGTACATCGCGAGAAGACCGGTCAGGAATCGTATCCTGAGGAACAGAGCGATCAAGATATCCGAGGAACGCGCTGGCCACAGCACGGAGGACGACACTATGTCGGAGATAAAGGTAACGGCTTGGTTGAAACGCCTGTCCCCACGAAAATCGATTCAGTAAACTCGATACTATACTAAGAAAAGATACTTTAAAAACCAATTCGCGGAAATAGATCTTATGTAGAAGCACAGACGAAATATAAGAATAGCCTAACATCTTATGCGTAGATTGCGGATTTTTATGCAAAATGAAAGTTTCTAAAGTAATTTCTAACGACAGGAGCAATTGTTCACATTTATTTTCCCTCTTTCTACACCTATACTGTCGTCTTCAGAGACGAATGCGTGATCGTCTGGTTTCAGGTGGGCAGATACTGGACTAAGGAGGAACGGAAAAGGCAGCTGGAACGTGCACGGGAACGGAAACAGAGGCAGCAAGAGCTGATACTGCAACAGCAGCAACAACAGCAGCTCCAACTGCAACAGACCAACGAGTTACTGAACTGCGAGCATCCGGACGACAAAACGAAAAAACCGTTGAACATTCTGGAACTCAGCCACAAGAAGATGGCTCGCAAGAAGAACACCTTGGACGACTTCACCACCGTCCAAGAAATGCTGGTACACGGGAACAGAGTGGGAGGAGCGGGTGGGCCAGGCGCTGGAGGGAAGCTGATGGGACTGCTTTCGGTCACCACGGTCTGAGGCGGAGCTGCGTTACATAGTCTGATCTCTGTATCGAGCGATTCGTTGTTTCCTATTCGAGCCGTTGTCAAATCACGCGATATAATATCGTCTTGGCAACCAACCGATCACATTTCCTATCCTTTGCCTGCAACCTTTACAGCTATACAGGGTGTAACAAAAATGTTGGAGGACCCGGAAATAGGAGACTCCTGAGGTAATCTGAAACATGTTTTTCCTTAGCAAAAATGTTATCCGAGGCTTTGTTAACGAGATATTAACGAGAAACCCCGACTAATCAGAGCGCTAGTCTACCGGCCGAGTTCCTGCGGTAGTGTTGGCTACGCGTAGTTGTTTCAAATCACCCCTTTTTTTGGGACACCCTGTATAATTTTTTACGATTTTTAAATCGATTCTATGGTTTCGCGGGAACTTGACCGGCAGACTCGCGCATTGATTGATCCAGACACAGAGGAGGTAAGGAGTAGACATTTCATGCAATGTATTTTGTCACCCCACTTCCATTTAAGTGTTACTACCCACCGCAGATTTACCGTTCTCGTAACGCAGAGGTCGCTAAAATCACAGGCTTTTTAAACTGTCGGTACTACAGTTTAGGTGGGCCACCAACTCCCATAAGACGAAAAGTCTATTCTTATACCTCGTCCAGTGGTCGGGGTTTTTCGTTAATATTTCGTTAACAAAGCCTCGGATAACATTTTTGCCAAGGAAAAATTTATTCCAAATCACCTCATGAATCTCCCATTTCCAGGTCCTCCAACATTTTTGATACAATCTGTATGTTTGATCGGTATACCTGCGTTCGTCGCCCCAGTCGCGTGAACTTGTCGCTGACACGCCACAAAATGGTCGTGAATCGTTGGAATCACTTATTCCGTTAGGTTTTTGGGCCACGAAAACTTTAGCTCGGCGTTGTTTGAACAATATTGCGCGCGCACGCTCGAAACGGTTGTAAATATTTATTATATAACAAACATGTATACATATAAATGTATGTAGATTATTTTACACGAACTTGGATCCTTTTTCTGTGGACGAAGAATAGAACGAGTACGCCTTTGTAGATATGTACAATAAATGTAACGATATATATGTATATAATGTGTGTATAAATAGATCGAAATCTCGGCTTCTCGTTTCACTCGCGATCAGTTGTGATCCAAAGAGATACAATGTCGGGGGATTATGTCTGACAGAGACCGAATGTACCTGATTTGTCTTTTCCAGTGGAAGCTGGGATAGATCACTCCAACAACGAGGAAAGAAAAACAATATATAGTACTGGTAAGTTGCAGGTGTAATTGCGATCATGACCCGGTAAAAATAGAAATAAATCGACGAAGGAACATCTGATCACGGTAGAAGCTTGCGTGTGGGAAAAAAAGGACATACAAAAAATTGTATGTTTTATTATGAAAATCAAAAATTTCATCATCGACATATCTACTTATGCATTACATAAACGATACATTGATATTCAAACTGCCCAGCACCTTTCGTTCCGGAATATTCAGGTGCTGAACGAAAGCTGGAAAACAATGATGCGTAGAAAAGTTTAGCAAGAAGTCACGCAAATATTGGCCAAGATTTAAGTGGTAGATCGAGTCCTCCAACAACTCTGGATCTTCTTCTTCCTCCTCCGCTTCGTTCGCGGCTTCCTCTAACACTGATCAAGAACATTCAGGCCCTCATAAATATACGACGAGTCATGATTCATCGAAACAAACGTAGAATTTATACTTACGTAACATGGTTTCGTAGCCTGGATCCAAAAAAGCGTTGTCACCGTCACCCTCCTCGTCGTCGTCCGATTCCTAGGCATTAAGTAATCATTACCCCCGAAGCCTGATGTTTAT
Source organism: Dufourea novaeangliae (assembly GCF_001272555.1). NCBI lineage: Eukaryota > Metazoa > Arthropoda > Insecta > Hymenoptera > Halictidae > Dufourea > Dufourea novaeangliae. The sequence continues at coordinate 1,509,176 of NW_015374081.1, read as the reverse complement.
CAAATAAATATCAGACTGTTACTAACGCTGGAATCTTGATTCGCGGCAACTGCTTCAAGGTCGTTTGACAACTCGTTGATTATCAACTTGAAAATCTTGGCCAATACAGGTATCGTGGTCCACTGATAAGGCTGCGATTCCGCTTTGCTTCTAGTCCTCACACCTTCCTCGTGCCCTACACACGACCTCGAATTTTAATTAATCGGCTCCATGGTTTCGCGAAATACGAAAATCAACCGATGTGTGTACGAATCGTACACTGAGAAAAGCGCAGACGTTAACGGAGCTATGTCCGAACATGAAATTGCTTTTGGTCTACAAACCTGAAAATATTTGATCTCCCTTAACAGTGATTTCATTCAACCGACTGTCGCCGTGAGTAACGCCATACTCGAGAATCTTACAAAGCGCGACCGTGGCCACCTTCCGGTCGTATCTCCCGAAGAACAGGTGCTGCCTGCTGACCCATTCGGTAAGCACAAAGGCGAGCGCGCTCTGTCCGGTCGGACCGGGCACGGTAGACAAAAAGTTTAGGACGGCGTCGAATTCCGTGTTTATCAGATGGGCGTATATCATGAGCAAACTTTGCACCACCACCAACGTTTCCACCCGTTGCATTTTGCTCAATACAGCCTTCAACAACAGATCCAAGTTCTCGCCCAGCGTGTCACCCGCCTTTCTGATCAAAGTCGTCACCAGCCGTCCAACGAAAGTGGCAGTGAACTCGCTTGACTGCAAAATAGATCAAGTTAGTGCCATCGTTTAGCAATGGGCCGGTAATATTAACACGTTCCCTGTCTTGTAATTTCTAACACAGTGGACCCTAACTATATTGCCATGGTCAGGGCTATAGAAGAGTAAATTGGCAATGAGTTCAGAGCCCCCTCCATGCTAAGTTCTGTCGTCATAGCCTCGGAGTGTACGCGAAAGTACGTGTGAAGTGGAAGTGCCTCGCGTGGCAATATACTTAGAGGCCACTGTATAGAAAATATAACGTGGTCCATGACGGACACTTTCCACGATAAACTGTATCTATTAGCGAACATGTTAAAAAGACCCAAAACGAAGTGTCCACCTGTGGATTCAGAAGCTGAGCAACTATCTGCAATATGTACTGCAAACCAGTTTGTCCGTCGTTATCACGATGAACCGTGACTTGTCGCGCCGCGACGGAAAGGTAAGTGCGTATCACTTCGCCTCCACTCTGCAACGTTTCGTTATCTTCCGAATTAAGAATACAATGACACGAGGCAGGAAAAGCAGTTTCGACCAGCGCACTGCTCAACGGTCTTGGAGAGTACTGCACCAAGACTTGCAGAACATCTAAGGCTACGTGTCCACATCTCTCTAAATGTAACGGAAAAAAATATAAAAACAATCTGTATATGAACATATGAATTTACGACGGACTTAAAGACAACTTACCGTCTTTCGATTTATCAATCGGGGCTACAGCCATCATACTCGTCAGTGTCGGTATAAGACGTGTCTGCAATGGTCCGATGCAGTCTGGATTCTGAGTCAGACTCTTGAATATGTCTTGACACAAATCCAAAATCACTGGATCGCTATACAATTTCAAGAACACAGCAATAGTTAGGGGACAAATTTTGTTTTCTACCGATGCAGTAAACGCTTTATCCATCTGTATGGGGTAACAGGAAAATGTTCAATTTAAACAGGTAACGTTTGCAAGAACAAACAACAATATGCATAAAACACATTTTACCGAAATCAACTCTTGGAAGGTCTCCATGACCAAGATCAGAACCTCCGTAGAGGGCTGATTGGCTAGATTGAAAAGTCCTTGAAATATATTTGGCAAATGAGATCGTATGATATTGCCGATAGTGCTGTTGATTTCCGTGGTTGACGCTTTGCAAAACCAGTAAATGGCCTTCACAGCACTGATACGAATGCAGGCTGGCTGACTTTCTTGTAAACCATTTACTGTTGCCTCCAAGAAACGTGAACTCATCTCTGGCGGCATTATCTCGACATATTTTCCGCCGACGCATAAGCAGCGACCAAGAAGTAATGGCGGAGCTCCTGATGGTTACCGTATGCACAATTAACAACTACTTAACGAAGAATAAAGAAAAGAAGTATGGTGTATACCTGAATCGTTTAGGGTAGCTAAAACAACCGTGTCTAAAAATCTAATAATATCGAACTGAAGCATTCTAGAAGTATGCTTCTCCACCACAGAATCTTTAATTTTACTCAAGGCTAAAATGCAAGATTCGCGTAATTTCCACCAAGACTCGTTGTTATCGCCACTACTATTTGCGGTTTGCAGTCTACTTGTTGCTTCGATGTGCCGTGTAACCACTTCGCAAAGAACGTTTATTGACTTGTCTTCGGAATAATTAACAAGAGCCTACATAGAAAAGTAAGGTATAATACTATTCAAAATTTAGAAATAAATTGGAATTCTCTTAACAATACTTACTGTTAAAAGCTCTTGAGCAGAAATGCGAACGTTATAGGCGTACGCGTCCTCTTCTTCTACGAACTGATTGGGGCTTGTTGACCATAATTCGATCTGATCTTCGGTTATTTGCATAAAAATGATCAAATAGTACATAACATCTTGCAGCAAGTTATCCAGGAGGTTTGAGAATCGCTTACGATCCACAATAGAATGAACAAATTCGAAAATCGCGATAATTAGATTATTGAAGTTAATTATTTCACCTGTAAAAAGAAAGGAGGCTGAAATATTTTAAACGATTCCGAATTCAAATAAAATTACTTTAATCGAAATTTACCATCGGAATCTACTTCTTTGTCGTTTGCTTCTCTCTCTCCGTTTACTGTTCCCTCTTGATAAATTTTTGCGCTTTGCGTTAAAGTTTCCCACATGGGAGGCAACATTTGTGGCAGAAAACTTGACACGTGTTTAGGTAATTTAGTAACAAGGCAATTTATAGCTTTAATAACGTCAGTTTTAAGCCCACTATCAATAGTTGGGCCATCAGGCACTTGTAGACATTGGACAAATTTTTCGCAGAACATAGGAATAACTGGTTGCAGATATTGCTCTGTGAATCCTTTCTGATAAGGTTCTGTTGCAGCTACTAATGACGTGATCGTGGTGAATATTTCAACCGCGCGCCCGCGGATTCTAATGGAATATTGCTGAGAAATAAATCAGTATTATTATAACGACAAAACCTAGGAATAAAGGAAACTTACATTTTCACATTGAAATATTCTATACATTTCTTGCAGAATAACTGGTCCCACGTTAGGCAACTGAGTATCAGTAAGGTCAGAGGTGAATTCTGTTAAGACTCTCATTGCTCCATGCACGGCATATTCGTTTTCTCCGCTTAAACAACTGACCAGTATATCGAACAATCCTGGCCAATTTTCAGGCCAATCCCAGTGGGCAATGGCTGATATTGCATATGCTACTGCTGTACGTACCTGCAAGAAATTAATAAAATCACTCACAATCACTGCCGAATACACAAGTTATATATGGAAAATATTTCTATCCAATTACCTTACTAATAGATTCTCTAAGTCCCAACGGCAGTAGCTTTTTGATTATTTCCTTTGTCGCATGCTTTATTTCTGGTGGTCGAAATTTTTCAGCAACAGAACACCAATGGGTTTCCACATACTGCTTTAATAATACAGAAGCTAGCTGCCTGATAGGTAAATATCCATTAGGATCTATCACAAATTCTGTCAAATGAATTCCAAATTCTTCTGTAACTTCTAAAGCTTGAATCCTCTGTTCTGCTGCCTGACGAGTATCTCGATGAGGGGACAGAATTCCAGTTAATGTCTCATACAAAGCCTCTCTCAGAGGTCCTTGTACATCGGCTCCCATTGCAGTCATTATAATAACCATTTACTACTTTACTTTTTATCTATTACTAACAAAACGTTCGATTGGAGAATTGGTACATCCATACTGATATTAGGAAGTTAATTATTTACCTGAGAACATATCCCCGATAAATGCTTACTATGCTATTGCAAGACTTATTCAATATTTGAGAAAACTTAATATTATCAACTGCCTTGTTTCTCTGAATCAAGTCCTCTGCAACTGAAGCCACAAAATCGGAGTTCAAAAACGATAAAAAAAAAATCAAATATTGAAAGACGTTACTTGCCTCCGAATTCGAACTATTTAAATTATTAATGTCAATATAATGATCACGTAACAGTAAATAACTAGTAGCTATTCCGTCAACTATAAACTTAAAAATAAACTCAAATAAATATATAATTAAGTATATTCTTTAAACGTTGCTATCCGATAAAGCCGGCTTAATCAACTGACAAAGAAGGTTAACGCAACGTGTACGAAACCTGAAATCGTTCTATTCGATACTGTTAAATACTTCAATTTGTACAGTTCTATTTGAATTTAAGCTTCTATATAAAAATCATTACACACGGCGTAGATAATTTTTAATTTTCACATTACACCGTACGTGCTGAACGCGCAATGTATCTGTACATTTGAATGTACTGATCCGAGCCCGAGCTTCGTGAAAGCAGTATACATATTGCAAGTATAATATATACATATGTACATGAATAGCAACTTACGTTTCAAATTTTTTGTAAGTATTTGCAACGATTATTTTGTAGTTTTTTTATTTACAAACATAAAAATAATTTCAAAAAATTAATCGAACAGAAAAATAAATAGAAGTATGTTGATAAATAATGTTTAAAAGAGTAATCAAAATGTATGTACATGGTAATATAAAATTTACTGTTAAATTCAAAAATATATACCTACTTGCCTTTTTAAGAAAATTACGCAAATATTTTCTGTAACTATAAAGATCTAGTAACTTCTGATTCATTTACAATTTACAATACCAAGTAAGTATGTAATTAGTATGTCTATATCTTGTTCTGATGGGTTTGCGGTTTTTCTGCATTTTTCAAAACACTGTATACGTCATTACGCCATAGAAATACGCAAAAAATAATTATTGGCTTTACACGTGTGTAAAAGTTTTTGTACAGACTTATATAGTTCTCGATTTGCCACATTATTACATTTTCGAGGAGATGTTTATCGACTTGGAACTTTGTTAATAATTCGAAAAAGTGATTATTCGCTTGATTCTTGATGTAAAAGAGATTAGATCTACAAAAAATTTTTTTATTCTTACAGTGTTTTCAAGTAATGCGTTTATTAGGTTGCAATTTTACTTTACTAACAGAATGTTGTGTTGGTTTAATTTTATTTTATTTATTAAAATTACTAACAATAGTATTCGACAAATTTTTTATCACATAAAATGACTTCAACCCGTTCAGTTATTAATAAACAATCTATGTATTCCTTTATGTTCTTTTCTTACTTTTCATTTGATTTATAATTTATTAAACAGTGTAAATACAACATGGGTGTCGACAAGTGTACAAATGTGTACACACAAACGACACTTATATTAGATTTTTGCTAACACAGACTGATGTCTATAAACGTTTACTATTATTAGTATATTAAAAATAATTTAAATTAAAAAAATAATTTAATCCCTTAAACTTTTTAGACCTCTCGAACTATTTGTGATGTATTCACTAGGTATATAGACAACAGTTAACAAAAAAAAACCTTGGTCACTAGGAATAATAATTTACATGTAAAATTAACAAAAAGTTTACAATATACCATTATCTGGAAACAAATAAGTATCAATTAAATTAACCACCCCAAGATGAAAGAATTAAATACTATATAACAATATCTTTCAGAAAAACGAATACTTAACAAAATGATCAGTGCTTGAACCTGCAATAGTGATTCTATTGGCAGTAATAAATTTTTTTCAGAAAATTTTTAAATATCTTATACTACAACATCTTCACTCTTTTTTCCAGATAAGTTCATTAAGTCTGAGTGAATCCTAAAATGTAATCTGGATTCAAGTGGATACCCAGTGAAATTCTTTCTGTAATCATATAAGGTAATCTCAGTTAATTCTCCATCAAGTTATACAATAAATATCTGATAGAAATAAGATAAAAGTCACTAACTTAGCATCTTCTAAAAACCCAATAGCAAGTTGAATGTTTCCTTGATCTTGTGCTAATAAAGCTAATTCTACTGTTGCGTACGGAAGTATATAAGTATCTTCTTTAATTGATTTATCCAAGCTGATAACACGAGTTAGACAATTCTCGGACAGTAAAGGACGTTTTAGTTGTCGTAAACAAGCGCCCTTTAAGAGCAACAGAAGCGCTTCGTTGTCCCCATGAAATTCAGTTTTCCTATAAAAAGTTTCGATTTTGTTAACGCTGTGGTCTGATTGCATAATCATTTTCACCGACCGCTAAATGAATCGAAGAAACTCACGGGGCTTTCTGAAGATCCCTTTCAGCTTCTTCGATTAGTTTAAATATATTTAACATTAAATCTTGTCGTTTGCCGATAATCCGGAACAAATTCCATACGAACATAAGTTCAAATACAGGAAGGACTAAATTCTTTTTCTGAGCAAAATATCGTTCCGTTTTTTTAATAATAAATTTTTCCAGTGGCAATGACTTGCCAGCAATGCGTTGCTTAAAGGTTGGCGCCTGCATCATTAACGTGTCTATTAGTTGTTTTTCTTCACTTTTTGACGATGGTTTCTGCATGAGGAGTATCGCAGCTTTCTGATATAAATAAATGGTACGCGACCAGTTCGATTCCTCGATTAAATTGCAAGCGAACGTAGCGGCTTGATTCCATTGTTGAAGACAACAATGTGCCCACATTAATTCCCAAAAACAAAGATGATGAAACTGAGGCCATAAGTCTTGGCTTTTCCAAGACTTTGTATACCATTTTATTGAAGTTTCAAAATTTCCTCTTGTCATTTCTAATCTCCCCTTGAAAAATAAAAACCATACACTATTTGGATAGTGAGTTAACTCATCCTCCAATACTTTTTCACACCACTCTAGGTCACCATCCTTGTGACTTAGTACAAAAGATACTATCAAGTTGTAAGATAAAAGAATCATTGCACACAAAACGTGCCGTAATCCTCTTCTTTCTTTATACCCTGCTTCTAGCTCCGATAAACCATACTCCTGTTGACAAACGAGATATCACATTGTTACAGCATAAACACTGGAACATAGATGTATTTCTACTGAAAATACTGTTTCATTATTATTACCTTATCGCCAGAGAATCCAATATATTCTAATAATTTAATAATTCTTGCTGGTAATAATGAGATCATCTAAAGAAGAGCCACATCATTAGTTATAAGATTATACAACACAAGTAACAGTACGCACCAAATTAAATGCTCCAATTCCTGTGCGAACGCCGCTTTCAAAATGAATCTTGTGAACATCATTTCCCCATTTACGATTATTCAAAATTGTTAAACATTCCCTGAAAAAAATCATACGCACGGTAAATGTATATAATTACCCGGTAAAAGATTCGAACTGGATAACTCGCGATGTGTTTTCTTTACTTATACGACAGAAAGCAGGTACGAATTTTCAATCCAGCCTTGACAAAGCTGACCAGAGTTTCGTCCTCCACAAACGTGAGCATCGATTTTAAAAGTAGTGACTCGGCATAACAGAGTTCCGCATGCACTTCCTCTGTAATATTAATTCTCTGTCATTCCTTCATGCTTTGGCTTTACTAATACCATCGACATATACATTGTTAGAACATGGAGATAATTTTGTTATAAGCTTCTGATATTGTAGAAACATGAAATTTGAACGAGTCGCATACAAGAAATTACATCTTACATAAACTGGAAACTGGTTAGCATTGGAATGTCTCATGCTTCTCAAGATACTTGAATGAATTGGTCATGCATCTTATGCATAAAGCAATATAGGGCTTCATTACACACATTGTATGATGTTAATACATCTATGCACATATACGTACCAACTGTATAAGCATCATAATTAGTCTTCTTGACCATTTTGCCAATATTTTGCGTTAGTGTTACATGTTTGCGTTGCTTTAAACATACGCTCATGCACTGCTTCACGGCTGCAGCTGCCTTTTCAACGTGTTTCTAAGCAATAAAAATATAATTGTATTATCTCAAAAAGAAAAACACATTCCATATAGAGCAATTTATTATGGTGTAATACTTGTTCAAATGTAAGAATCGCCTCGAGGAATGCAAAAACGCTTGTCCCTAACGAATGGTACATGCTGCTGGTTGCCCATGGTTCCATAATTTTTCTTGCTTTGTCGAAATCATTATTAAAAAAATAATGCATTGCTTTCTTGGCTTCCATTATTGCTGTATCCAAGTCCATAGAAGTAGGTCTATATACAAAATCAGGGTTATTTAATATGAAAATACATATACGTGCATCTTTACTTATATGTACATGCATTGACTGTACTTACTCTGGTATGGACTCCAGGGCATCTTGAAACTAGAATATGGATAAAATCTTAATTTAGTAAAGACACAAACTAGTAAAATATTAATAATAAATGCATTCTTTATATATTTCTGTAAATACCTCGTCTTCTTCAATGTCTGACATGTTGGATGAATGTTCAAAATATGCTTGAAAAAAATAATATTGTATATTATTCTTCTGTACATTCACATTTTGTCTATGTGCAACATAAATATACAAAAATAAAATAATATCACACTTAACAAAAATCATTTATTTGCTTCACACGTTTTGTAAGGTGATCCCTTTATCTACAACAAATGTTAATTATCATAGGTGAAAGTTTTCTCTTCAACACAGATTTCTCAAGTGTGCTCCTTCAGTTTTAGGTCATTATTTCTCTAGTTTCACAGTAATATCACATTTCATAGTAAATACATAAATTTTATATTTTATTTCTCTTACTTGTCATTAGTCAACGTTCGTATATTTACTGTATTTAATTGAAAATGTAATCAGTAATTACTATGTTGTTTGTATTCAAAGATTGCTAAGTAATGATAAAATAGATATGATAAACTCAAGTATATTTCTACTGATAATAAATAAAAATTATTTACAAAAAAAACATAACTCTGATGCACTATATAATTTATACATACACTTTTCATAAATAATTATTTTTAATACACTTATACTTTGTAAAGTAATCCTATTTTTCATGATAAACTAATAATATATTGCAAATACAAAAAATGTTTGATAATACACAGAGTGTCATTAAAAACATTAAATGACAAAAAAAAACTAAACTTTAAAAAAATTAAACTTTAAATGTCAAAAAAAAACATTAAATGACCTCCTGCACTTCTATAGACAAACACTTTAAGATATTTATTTGTTATCTGTAGAATATACAATTCTAGTACTTGCAAAACGTGTTTTAACACTGCAGAAATTTGGCACATTTAATAAACAAACAAAACTGTTGTCCTTATAATTATTATTAAAATATACATGGTTAAATATAAAAAGAAATAAAAATATGAAGCAAAAAGCGAAATTTACACCTGCATTGCTGTAATCTTGGAAAATGAAAAAAGCGAGTGTCTCGTAAACAGAACCCGGAAGCTATCTGAAGTAGAGTGTTACGAAGAAAATATAATTCAGTTAACGTGGCGGTATGACAGACCTAGATCCCATAAATCTAGACCAACAATTTCGTTGAATTAAACTGCTGATTAATTCGATAGAAGATGTTTATAAACTGATAGAAAATACAGATGGCAATGTTTTCTATTAAAACAAAGCAAAACATTGCGCGTCTTTAATAAAGCTCTTACCATTAATCCGTTGAACGTCAAATGTTAGACGAATCGATTCACGGGTAAAATAGAGAGGCTACGTTTATCGGTAGACATTTCCACAATCATACGATCTGATTCTAATACGCATACACAACAGAACGCGATAAATTTGATGTATTCTTAGATTTTCACGTTGAAAACTAGTAAGAATTCTTCGAAAACGCCGCTACAAACATAACGGCGTGCAACACACGCGATCGACTGACAGTGGACCCGACGATGTCAGATCACATACAAAAAACTACTGTACACGTGACATCATCTTCACGCAAAACAGTGACACTCAACTTAACATGTGCTTATGATGGAAGGTGCACAGGATGTTCCAGAAATGAATTGAAATATTCTAAGAGTACCTAGTAGAGCTCAAATGGAATGATGAAGTTATATATATCATCCAAGGGATTGAACCGTAATCAGCTGTTCCAAGGGACCTAAATAGTAACCGATTACTCCTAGAGGAGCACATATAATGGTTCATGATGTTCATGACAAGGCCTTATTGACTCCTGAATGATCTGCTCATAAACCATTCAAAAATGAAATACATAGCGTCGATCTAACCTTTATGGAAATATGCTTCAGTCTGTAGCCTATCATCTACTGATTCTTTAAATAGTAAGGTACGAAACCTAACGAAGCCATAAACAGTAACTTCTTTTGCGCGGCCGAGTCAGCTATAGTTCTTAGACCCAGGATCGTCTTCAGCATTTCATAAATTTGTACAATTGGTATGAAAGAAAACGAATTTAGAAAGGAAATCATTTACACAACACTAAAACAGGTGTCTGTTTCTTATTGTCAAGATGACGGAAATATGGGGTATAGTTCAATGTTCTCAATATGTAAATGATTATTTAAATGGAAAAAGAAAGCCCAACAGTGCAAATGCTAATTGAAGTTTATAGTTTTTGTGTGAAAATAAATTGCCTTCATCTATTAGTTATATTAGTACATATTGTGTTCTTGAGACGGTAAAATGGAGTAATATGTACGGCCCTGTGTTCTGTGTACGAAAAGGAACCGCTTATCAGAGGGCTACTTTACCGGACTATGTTGTCTTTACCCACCATAACAATTGGTGCAATAATTTAATTCGTGTTTCAATTCAAACATAAACTGGTAGAAGCATCTATGTTTGACATTTTTCTTGATAAATGAAAATGATTGAACACAACACTCTTGCGAATTGAATCTTAATAAGCAATGAGTATCACTGCTGGTCACGTGTAACTTCATATTTCTGTTATAGATTCTGAACCTGTGGAATTGCATGGTAGGGGCACTTTGTTACGACTGTGTTGTATTTATATTCCTCTATCCTACATTAATAATCGGGGTAAAAGTATCTTTAAACCGAAGCATACATACGATAATATAACTCGGTACATACACACACACACAATTCGTAACAATCGTGACGTGTCGATGCTTCGTTTCACGAATGCAGCGGTGCAATAATGATCAGACACATTATGTTCATCTCCTGATCTTTTTTATAGCAGTCTTCTTTCTTGTATCAAAAGTGTTTACTATAATTTATAGATTTGATGTATAAAAAAGTACCTGAAGAGTTTGCGGCAAAAAACAACGCATTACATTAAGTTTAATGAATGATATCAAGAAAAAACATTGAATCTATTATTTGCGACGATTTGTGTCTTTGTAGTTTTGATTATTTGATAAGTTTCTTTTCACTATTACTCCGTTCTAAAAAGATACAAACAGTTTATTTTTTATCACAATTTCAATAGAATGTGGTACATTATGAGTAAAAAATTTCTAAAATTGAGAATCACTGAATGCCAGCAAAACTAGGTCCTTTCCCCACTGTACAACTTCATTTCTGTTACCCAATTTTTTTTATATTCAAAGAATTTACATTTAACAGTAACAATTGTAATACTGTGCATTGTAAATACATCTTCGATTGTACTTTAATAAGACATTTCTTCAATCATTCTTGCGTTCGTAAAAACTTATTATACCTATTTACCATTATTCCATTACGAAAAACTCATTACTTGTACAACTATCGTATTTTGTAAGCTGCAAGTATTTACAAACACCAATAACGTACATTTTTTTAATGTAAAACGTAGGTAGACACGTTAATAATGTAAATTTAATTTAGCCATTTATTCGGTGGCAGCACTAGTAAATAGCTTGTCATACGTCAAAAACAGTGAGCGTTTACCAGAGAAGTTTAGCCGTTGCGTATTACTTTTGAATTCGGTAAATTTAATAAATAACCGTGTCTAGATCGTATACGTCACTAGACAACCATTTTCTCTTTTTCAGTGTTGACGTAATTGCACAATTGCGTAAACATTTCTAAATGTGAAAATACTATTTCCTTCTTACCTGTCTGTTTATTGTGATCCAGGTACTTATAAAGAGTAACATAACCTGCGTATAATAAGCGGTACCAAGGTGCTATGCGTTTACAGTATTATCTTTCTTTCTGTTATTTTTAAATGCCTTCTAACGCGGTGTTGACAGCCTGTGTTTAATTTCCATTGAGAAAGGTCGTTACATACATGTATTCTTATATAAATATTTGGAATTACTGGGTATTTCACCAATGATGACTGCAAAGACAATTGATATTGTAAGTTTGTCTTTACCTAATGCAAAGCAACATGAGTCAGAAAAATGGCATAGTTATATAATTTTAGTAATGTCCCTGAATCCAGTCGGTTTTCTAATTCTAATAATTCTATGTACCTTAACTATAGAACAACATTAGGTAGAAGATTGTTTACATATACCTTTAATATCAATACCATTGATTCTTATTGCAGAAGTGTTGACAAGGGAATGAGGAACTTGTATCGCTTCTTCAATTATCTTGGAAAAGTGGCAGGAGCCAGTTAACATAATTTCAGAGAATTATGGAAAATCAAAGTCATCATGGTCAAGCCTATCAGACTTATCAATCCTTTTGGAAAAAAAATACTCATGCTGTACCAGGCAGGTATGTACATTATACGATGTAATATTGTAAGAATTATTTTGAACGACTATGTAATTACATCTATGTTAAATGCGTATTAAAAGACCAAGTCCAAAGCAAGATGGTAAGCACAGTAGAATGGGTGCTACAACACTCCTGTCTGGTAGTTCAACCACTGCAGTGTCTACCAGTGGAGGTATATCGGGCAGCAGTGGAGGTTCCACATCTTTTCAAGACTTTCAAGAAAGTATAGATGATGCCTGGGATTCGGGAGACGATGAATTTTGCACTGTTTCTGATGTAAAAATATCCAAACGAGTCAGTCATTCTGCTGCACTCAGTGTTATTAACAGCCATCGTTCAAGAAAATCGTGTTTAGACTCTGGGACAAATTCGAAGCCTTCTCAACGGGTTCAAGAAATTATACCTGAAGAGAAGAAGGCAGAAGCTCTCCAAAGATTAGCAGTTCAACCTTTACATTTGCGAAATGCTAATTTGTCTATGAACACGCAGCTAAACAACAGTCAACATTCCATGGATGATACGGATATAAAATATGGTGCTTCCCCACATCATAAACCAACGCTCCCAGGCAGGCCACAACCGTTAAGACAAACAAATGCTCCCACCAAATTTTTTATACCTTCTAAGGAACAAGGTGCATGCAAAGTGGTTTTTTATGTTGAATCTGTTTAAACCATGTTCTTACTTCTGATTTATTAATAATTGTAGATGGCGAAAGTAAAGTAGATAAATTTCAATCTCTTTTGGAAGCTTCTGTATTAAACTTAGACGAATTAAGACAACTGTCTTGGTCAGGTGTACCTGCAAGGTTGCGATCAGTTACCTGGAGGTTATTGTCTGTAAGTAAGAAAGGTAAACTGTACCATTCTTTTCAGCCATAGACGCGAATTTCAGTTTTTAATGTAAAACTGGTGTATACTTTCATTGAAATAGGAGTATTTGCCAGCGAATTTAGAAAGAAGACAAAGTGTATTAGAACGTAAACGTCTCGATTATTGGAATTTAGTAAAACAGTATTATGATACTGAAAGAGATGAAGGATTTCAAGATACATATCGTCAAATTCACATTGACATTCCAAGAATGTCGCCCCTTATCTCGTTATTCCAACAAACAACGGTACAATTAATCTTTGAAAGGATACTCTATATTTGGGCAATCCGTCACCCTGCTTCCGGATACGTTCAGGTATGTAAAAAACCTATTTTACATATACAATACGATTTTCGAACTAATTTTATGTATAGTCTTCACTCAACCTTTCATTTTTCTAGGGGATGAATGATCTAGTGACACCCTTCTTCCTGGTATTTCTACAAGAAGCAGTACCCATATCTGCATGGCAGGACTTGGAGAATTATGATGTCGCGTCATTACAACAAGAACAGAGAGATATTATAGAAGCAGATAGCTTCTGGTGCTTGTCTAAATTTCTCGATGGTATTCAAGATAATTATATCTTTGCTCAATTAGGCATTCAGCACAAAGTGAATCAGTTGAAAGAACTTATACAAAGAATCGATGGTACGCGCGTATTCATTGGGAATGTGCTTTTACATTTTCTTTCGGTTAGTTTCACATTTTCCTGGTTTCTTTCAGCGCCATTGCATCAGCACCTTCATAAACACGGCGTAGATTATTTACAATTCTCGTTTCGATGGATGAATAATTTACTAACCAGAGAAATTCCTCTTCATTGCACGATTCGTCTGTGGGACACTTATTTAGCGGAATCCGACCGATTCGCTTCGTTTCAACTGTACGTGTGCGCCGCGTTTCTACTTCGTTGGAGGCGTCATTTGCTTCTACAACCCGATTTCCAAGTGAGCTTTATATAATATATTTTTAACGTTCACATACGAGGAAAGGTAAGAAAGAAACTGGAATCGATCTGTTGTGTCTTTTTTCCCAAGGGACTGATGTTAATGCTACAAAACCTGCCCACCCAGAATTGGACGGACTCAGAGATAGGTGTATTGGTCGCGGAAGCATACAAGCTAAAATTCACGTTTGCTGACGCTCCGAATCACCTGCAGGCTCACGATACCAGGTGACCATTTTGTAATGCCTCTAGATAATGGTATCGTAATAGTGGCCAAATAACGTTGGCACAAATGATTTTGTGCTAAGTTGTTCGTTCTGTGTTATGGCCATCATGTATATCATACAATTACATGAGTTACCGGCCGCCTTCGGTTGTTTTAAACCCGATAATTTTTATCGCTCCCTTTGGTCTAAGAAAGTTCTATATTTTCGTTACGTTTTACGAAGACTGTATCGGTCTTTATAGATTTTATTATTATCATCATCATCATTATTATTACTATTATTATGATCATAATAATTATCATTATTACTATTACGAATATTATTTTAGAATAAGCGAAACTATAATCGATACGATAGTTTTTCTCGCCATCTTTCGGCTTGCCAAAAACGTAGGCGCAAGCTGAGACACGAAAAAATGTAACGCGAATCGATTGCCATGTACGATTCGTATTATATTTGTATAGTTTGTTTCGAATTATTATACACGGATAATATATAAGCAAAAAAAAAGGTTTTATAAGTCAATTGCGGCGAAATGGTTGTTCTTTTATGTGACAGTATACAAATTTTCCTGTACACGCGTGGTTTCCGATATACCTATATATATTTGAACGACAATTTTTCTTTCCCCACAACGACTAATCTTTTTTACTCTTATCTATCAGATTTACACTACGTAATTTTTATTATTATTCTCTGCTTCGTATAAGTATAATATTTACAGTACAGCGATAGCATCGGTTCGTTTTTATCAATACTTGTATTTTAGACATAAAAAGGAGGACATATTATTATTGTTCAGAAATCAGAATCTCGCGTCAGGCAGAGAGATGTTGACGCAATGTTTGCCATGCTTACGCATTGCCATAGTATGTAACAAAAGTAAAACTTTCAGGTATCTTTAAGATATCTGCATGTTTCGTATTCTCAGTTATTTTATAGTCATCTTGTCAAATGGCAAACAGGATCCAAGTAACGATCTTAAATGAAGATCGAAGGAATGGCATTGCGTTTACATCCGATAGTTTGATCAATTTGTAAATGCATTAAAGCAGTGCTTTCCAAATTTGGCTCTATAGAGCCAAGAACCGTCCGCCATTACGTGGAGTAACAGAGACAGGACTCTGAGCTTCTTTTGTCTTCGAAGACACGTGGTGCGATCGAATGATTGGAAGGGGAAACAGTCGCGTGAGGGGCCTCTCCTTAGAGCCAAGTTGGACGGGACTGCGTTAAAGTATACTTGTCGATAATTAGTATTTCAGAAAGGATCAATCAAAAGTTGCATTAAAAAAATGAGAACTGCGATTGATAATATAAGTTACCAATAATGTATGACGGATTATGCTGATTTGCTTCGATATTGTTCCTTTCTTTGGGAGTAAAATTCGTACAGTGAAATATGTTCCTTCTATTCGCGCACTTGAGTTTCTTAATGAAAAATTTGTACCAGGCGAATAACAAGAAGGTGCGTAGCGTCGTTAACTAATAAAAAGAGACTGGTTCTATCTTATCTATCTGTATACATAATATTCCTTTCGAATTATTTTCAAGTAATCGTACACAGAATACTATTTTACAAATATGTAAAATTAACTACATAAAACTTAAAACGTATGGCACATACACGATATTTTTTTTTGCGTTACACACAACGCTACACTGCGTAACGATGCGTCTTAAATACTTATTATCAAAAGGTAAGTGCTTCGGTTAAACATTTTACAGTATAACACGTTAAATAAACAAAATCATGTGTTGACGGTGATTAATAATCTATTCGTACCTCCCGCGGTACTTCAGTTATCATCGATATCGATTTGCCCGTAATCGATGTTCAGCGGCTGTAGGGCTATCAGTGAATCGTTTAGGTTAAACGCATCCTGCCAAACAAAAAAAAACGATAAATTAATACAATTTCCTGCATTTTTCATGCAAACTTCAAATGGCCTTTACAGAAATTTTGTAGATATTTTTTACATCTTCTGTATTGGCAAAGTGGAGATCGCCATCATTTTCAAACAGTCTTCTGTTTACATTATCGTCGAACATTTTATTATGACAAATCGCTCCGCGCTGCGATTGGTAACGAACATTACCGCGGGAACTCGACTGGCAGACTCGCGCTCTGATTGGTCGGGGTTTTTCATTAATATCTCGTTAACAAAGTTTCGGACAATATTTTCGCTAATGAAAAACTTGTTCCAAATCACCCCACGAGTCTCCCATTTCCGTTCCTCCAACATTTTCATTACACCCTGTATATTAGACATAAATACTCACGTAGTCCACCGAGACTGGGATTGGATAAACGCAGGGTATGCACTCCATTCGCGTGACTCCGTTGTTGTCCGCGGTGCACTCGCAGACCTGACAGGGATTCGGCATCGCGGTCAGAGCCACCCTCTTTGCGAACACGCTGACGAACTTCTTGATCGAGGTCAGCTTGTCGAATCGTAATTTATCGCCGCTGAATATGGTCCCGTTGATCTCCAGCGACAACGGGGTACAGTAGCCCAGCGCGCTCTTCGACAACTTCACCTGTCGCCTCAGATCGACATCACCTATCAACGATCTCGAGTCTTTCTTCGTGTACGACTTGGTCGCGTCCAATCCGTAGAATATCTTGTTCAGCCTCTCCTTCTCGAACTCGAAGTCACCGTCCATTAATATATGAAGGGTGACGTCGTGTTCGAGCAAGGCTTCGTGGAGCACAGTGTAGTCCAGCTAGAATTTCGTATTGTCAGTAAACCTGCCTAAAAGGGATTACAAAGGGTACAGCCGAATAAGGTGGGGTCAAACGTGACCCTAAATCAAATTCAACTTGCAATGGCTCATGGTTGGTTTAGGGGCACATTTGACCCCCTTATTCGGCTATAGCCTTTCAGAGGAACAAGAAGAGGGAACCGTTACCGTTTGATTTTCCGGCTCGCAGTGCGAGCAAGGCATCAGGATGAACGTCTTCGATACACCAGCCCTGAAGACGAGTTTCGTGGCGAACACGATCGCGGCGAAGATGTCGCGATTCCCGTCGCCGACTGGCACGTGGTCGAAGTAATCGATAAATCGCGCCGTGTTCTTGGTGAAGATCTGCCCATCGAAAACGACGCTCCTCGGTTGATCGAATACACGGTCCGCCCCGAAGACGACCAGGGACCATCGATTGTCGACCAGACCTTGATCCTTCAGTTCTTTGCTCAGCTGAGTGACCAACTGATCCATACTGCGATTCTGCTTGATGTCGCGATTACAGTCTTTCCCTTCGACGATGAAAACCACATCGGTCGACATCGGCACGTTCTCGCCTTCCAGTCGCTTGAACTGACCCTCCGCCACTTGGCTACCGTTTATCACAGTGCAGCTGGTGCACGCGTCTGGTATTCTTAAATACGTATCACGGAACATGCAGACTTGTATGTAGCTCAACGCCATCGTGCAGGCTTCCGGTTTGCTCGAGCTGCCGTTGCACATTCTGAAATAATCATCAGGACCCAGGACGTCGAAACAGGAAGCGAATTCGGAACTTCGGTTGACGAATAGATCGTTGCAGAACTCTGTGACAAGTTCATCGTCATCTTGTCTCGTTGTCGAAGTCAGATTCGACCTACTCGAGCACTCTTCGTCCGTGTCGATCGTCCAACTTCCAGCAAAGGTTCCTACATCAGCGGTGGCAAGGCCGTTCGAGCTGGTGGTGTCGTCCATTGGCTCGTTGTTCATAGTACCTAGCAAACCAGCGGTTTTTCCGTGATACCATCCGGACAACTCCAGAGTGCACAGGTTGAACTTCAAATTACATTCTAATCGTAATTGATTTGGCCTACGCTCCACGGTAATCACGTTTTCCGCTTGATAGATGTACGTGGTTCCGTTCTCCAATTCGATGGGAAGCTCCAGGTTGGTCAGGCTGGCTGGCGAATGCTCGGAGACGATCTTGATGCTGTTGTCGAATATATCCAGCTCGACGGCGTCCTTTCCGATCAGAATGATGATCTTGTGCGTGACTCGGTCCGGTTTAAGATCGTACTTTATGAGAATGGTGAACGTGTTCCGGACGAAATCACGGGCTAGAAGGTACGTGCAGGGGCCGACGAAGTCCAGGTGGCGGCCGTCGAATGTGGTGAAGTGTCGCGATCCGATGATCATCGCCTGCGCTCTGAACGGCGGTAGCCAGTTAAGGGGTTCGATGAACGGCTTGTATCGGTAGAGGCTCCAGAAAGTCACGTTCGAGGAGACAAAGTAGGATCTCATGTCGGTGATGGCCCGGAACTCTGGAATCTCGTTGAACTCTGGAGTCTGATTGAAAGCGTGCCAGGACATCGGAAGCTTTTGCTCGAGACACATTAATCCTATATGTGGATCGAAGATAAATTTCGTCTTAGCTTCTCTGTAGCGACTCTCGGCCTGCAGCGCCGTTTGACTGATGTCCATCAGCTTCGAGTGGATCAGCCGAATAGCGCTTTCCAATTTGGCTCGTATCTCGAGGTAGTCGTAAAAGTAGTACGCCTTCTCGTACACCTGTTGCATCTTCTCTATGGCGTAGTGAATGGACGGTAACTTCTGCAGCTCCTTCAGCTCGGTGACGATCTCTTCGACGACGTCCTTCAGCTCTTTGCCGAACGGCACGAAGGTGAAGTACCGTTCCTTGAGGAACTGCATCACCAGACCGGAATATTTCTGTACGTTCGTGACGATGTCGTTCGCCTTGATGTCCCGATAGATCTTGTCGATGTCCTGGGTCAAGTTCGTGAGCTTATCGAAATATGGCGACGCGATAAGATCGTTTCTACGATCGTACAGAAAATCTAGAACCTCCTTGCTCGCCTTCCAGGCAACTGTTTCCAAATAATGTATGCAACGAATGAACAGAGGCTCGACCAGCAACAAGAATCGATTCCACTGTTGCGATATCGACTGGGAGATCTTGCCCCAAAGGTTCTCCATGTATTTGATGAAGGACACGTGAAGATCCTTCACGAACTTGTCGTATTTCTCGACCAGTTTGTATATAATGTTCGCCACCTCGGTGATCGGATCGCCCCTTAAAATGGCCGCGACGACGTCGAAGAAGTTGTTGAACGCGTGCTTGACAGTCTTGATCGCCCAAAGCAACGAGTTCCGGATCGCCTCGCCCGATTCACCCATTATCGCCCATATTTCGTTGAGAATATTCGGCAGAGATTGTATGTGGCTGCGCAGAGAGAGCTCGTCGATCACGTACACCGCGACAGTGACCGCGTCCTTGATGTAGAAGTCGTTGGCGTTGTAGGAATTGTTCAAATAGACCTTTAGCTCTTCCAGGTCCGTCTGCAGTTCCTTCAGGTTGCTAAGAATAAGGCGGAACGTTAACGGTAACGGTAATTTCTTGAACTAAACTACAGTGTACTCTAACTATATTGCCATGGGCGGGGCCAGGGCCGTTTCTGGCGGGGATGCAAAAGGTGGCCCCGCACCTAGGCGGCCGCAAACCATTTATTATATGTAAAAGTTAATAAGAATAACAATAAAAACTTTTTTAATGATTCCTACAATTTTAAACAAACAGAATTCAATCAAATTAATTTTATATGTAATCTCTGGAACACTACTCTGTGATATTTAGCCATATTGATTGGAACACTATACGTTAATTTTGTAATTATATGTAGATTAAAATATTCATCTTAAATAACACCATTTCTTTTTTAAGGATATTTGTTTGATTTTATAGAATTTAGAAAATATTCTATTGAACTAAAGCTCTGTGAAATACAATAACAGACAAAACTTTCATCGAATGCAACAATTTTTCTATTTTATTCTTAACTCAACAACATACCTAACAGAAGACAGAAATTCCTATTTTTGTTCTTGTCTTCAAGAATTGCTTCATAAAATTTTATTTTCCATAAAAATCCGCAGTTCATTGATTAGAAATAGGGACGTTGACCGTACTTACTTCCAGTCGTCGAGGAATACTTGAAGATCCTCCTGAGCATCGTCCCAAACATCAGAGATCACGCTCACGGTCTCGCTCTTCACGTACTGTTTCCAATAGTCAGCGTCGTTGTTCACACTGTTATACATATCTGTCGCCGTTTTTTTAATACCGTTCTAGAAAAACGAAAAACACCTTGTTTCAAACTAGACTTATTCAAGGAAATCAAGTGTCTGAACCTGGTTTGTAAATTGAAAAACCGAGTCTCACAATAATATCGCTTTTTAGCTCGGGTCTCCAGCGAAGAGTGGATGTGACAAGCCTAGAGTGGTTCAGTTTCAAATAGAAAGACACGTCTGATATGGAGAAGTCCTCCTCGTAGGTCCTCCAGATGTTGAACACAGCGTACCTGGCGTCGGGAATTTTTCCGTACATCCGCAAGCTCTCTACGGCATCTGTATAAATGGTTAAAAAATATTTAATCTAATCTAAATAAATGGTTAAAAAATATTCAATCTAATCTAAATAAATGGTTAAAAAATATTTTCTTCTAACTGAAATACTTTTTATTTGGTACTGTTACATCTCCACTTTAAATACCCACAAAGCTCATTTCGATCAGTTTGTCAGTTCAACAGTTATGATTTATTGAAAGAAGGCTGACCTTAAATTTTAAACGTCTGTAAAATTAACAATTTTTTAAACTTTCAAAACTCCTTCGAAATACGCTTGTATATCGCTAAAGACTACAACATATCCAAATTTGAACAAAATCCGAAATGGTGCTTTAAAAAGTGTCCGATTTCGCGTGGAATGATTTATATTTGCTTATCCATCCATTAATTTCCTACAGTGCTTGCGAAATGTTAGGAAAATAATTTCAAAAGGACACAGCTTATACCCTCAAGCCTCACCAGTAAGACCTAAGTAGTATAACATACCGGGTGTGTAATTCAGCATCATCCACGTCAGCTTCTCGCCCGGATCAAAGAGGAAGGCTCCAGTGGCATTTAACTCTGGAGTGTTAACGACACTACCATTCATAGCATACGTCTTCTCGGATGGATAATATCGAACATTCAAATACTTCACTGCCTCGTTGTACTCCCGTTGGAAAAGCACCTCCTTTTGAACAAGATCCAAACGGGCCTCTAGCTTCCCAGTTTCCCCAGTCGAATAGCTTCTTTTATAGCTGCCATTATTAACTGCATCAAACAGAGTGACCCCCTGCTTGCGCACGAATCCTTGAAGGTCGAGCTCCAATTTGGTGCTGGTGTGGCTTCCAGTTACCTTATAGGCATACTTTCTAGTGCTCGGTAGCTCACTTTCATCCCTCAACAACGCAGACAGAGTGAACAGTTTCTCAGGATCGACGGAGTAATCGGCGGTGATCGCTACGTTCACCAGGTCCCTCGAGTCTCTCTTGGCCAGTTCACCTTGCAGGGAGACTGGTTTCCGGAAGCTCGGGTGTCTTAGGCTAAAGGTGGCCCGTTGTCGTCCGAGGACCTCATCGGAGGTGACGTTCACCCAGTTGAAAAGAGCACCGACGGTTCTCGGTTGATCGGTTTCGCGATCCCAGTCGAGCTTTATCTCGGAGCTGAGCTCGTTGCTGCTGATCCAATAGGAACCGTCCAGCGTGAAGTTCCTTCTAGGGTAGGACACGCTTAGGACCAAGAACTGATTGTCCACCTCCTCTGTGGTTTTGTTCAAAATGTTTATTCGATAAGAGATCCATACGTCCTTGGCCAGGCTCAAAGAACTGTTCTGATCGAATTCACCCGGTAGAATCTGGTAGTCAGTCTTCAGTTCTACGGTTCTGTTCGAGTGTATAGCCTTCAGATGAACGTCCTGGCCGGTATGGGTGGTTCTGACACGGGATTCGCCGGCGACGTTGAACGCGGTTTTGTTGTTCAATTGATAGACGTTCACGTGCTTGTACTCGACGGTTGGGTAGTTCGTTCCCTCGTTACCGGCGCTGTACTCGTACTGGTTTATGTAGACGATACCCAACGGTTTCAGGGAGTTCTCGATCGCTATCTGAATACGATCCTTCTCGAAACCGGCTCTGGACTCGCTCTTCGAGTTGTAACGACCGTGCAGGACCTTCTGCCCGTTGTAGGTCATCTCTGAGTAACCTGTGGTCACCTGTGGCCGTTTCTGGTAACCGTAGGTCAAGTGACCAACGTGACGGGTCTGCAGTGGCACTTCAACGTGCAGAAGTCCGTCAAGGTCGGAGTCCAGCTTCTCGCTGCGGTAAGTGTAGTCTGAATCCAATATGGCCGTGTTCTGGGGCCATAATACCTTGATGTATCGCTTGCTTTGTTGGCTGAAACATACGGATATGAGACTGACACCTTGGGGTAAAGTGAGCTTTTTTAATTATTTATTCGAATGTATAGTTCTATTTAAAATAAATATTGTACTATTATTATTATGTATATAAAGGGAAACACTGCACATTAAATTCTTAATTGAATAATATTAAATTAAGAAGGGATCGGTCTTGTTAGTATTAGTTATTATTAGTTATATTATCAACTGAATAACTATTAATGTTTGAACACAGGAAATGTTCAAAGTTGAAAATTTGCATTTTTCTTTAAAACCAAGTAAAATTTAGTTTAACTTCAAAACCAGTCAAAATAACTGGTCAATACAATTCTTACAACGACGATTAAAATGGTATGACAATACATTTTCTCAGATCTTTTGCACCTTTTATTACGATATGAGAGTGAAGAAATTAGTCAATTTCTAAATTTCTAAATTTCTAAATTTCTAAATTTCCAAAAGTTTTCCACGTTTATCCAGCGATCGAAGCAAATACGCGTTTATCATCGGTAGTTCTAGTGTTAATTGTTCACATTATCAATACAGTTGGTAAACAAAGGAGTGCGTGCGTTTCTTCTTTTGTTCCGATAATATCGTCTCGATGAATCGAGGATCCACTTACAGAGTGGTGTACACCAGAAACTGGCATTCAAGCTGCGAGATATTCGCCAGTGGTAGAACAGCGTTCACCGTTCCGTTGACGTTCAACAGGCTCTCGTACGACACGTTCGCCGAACCGATATGCGTGCTGGCTGGATAGTATATGTTCGCGTTCAACAAACGTCTGTCCGTGGTCAGGGTGGCGTCGTAATTAAACAGAAACACTAGTGTCTCTTGCTGTTGGAATTTCGGTGTGTGAAGGGCGTACTTCAGATCGATTTGATTGTTGTCGAAGCTGACGTTGAAGAGATTGTTCACGGACTGAATGGGTAGCATTCCCCAAGATGCCCTCAAGTGGCCATTGATGTTTCGATTGCCCATGTATACCTGTAAACGTACATAACACACTTGGGAAAACATCATCTACCCAAGTAGCAATTACTGTTGGCATTTTGATGGCCCTTTGATGCACTATTGGTTGGCCAACAGTTAGAATTAGGGCCAATTGTTGAGTATCTACGATAAACTAACAATAGGAAGACAGTTGGCTATACTAGACTTCCATGAAATTCTTTACAAATGTTTGAAGGAGTATAACATTGGAAATTATATTTATATTAATCACTTGTTATAATAATTATATACATGTATAAATTGTATATGTACATTAAAAAGGTAAACGAGTGGTTTACCAGCAAAGTTACCTTTATAATTTATTATGTTTACAAATATTACAAATAATTATTATAAGTTATTTCCAATCTTCTATCCCCTGACTCTATTTTCACAAAATGTCCAAAAAAAAAACAAAAAAATTCATTTGAAATATAATAAAAAGTGTTTGGTTGTAGCAACGTTCATATTTAAATGTTGGCAAACTTTGGGTGGAGCAATGTTGTATTATCATTGTGAATTTTTTGTTAATTAACCAACTATAATCATTGTAGCCCCAACATTGAATATTCGTTGGCAAATTGACATAACTTTTTCGTTGTAGGCCTCATTTTGGGAATGTGTAGGCAAAAACACTAACTATATATCCCTACTGTTGGATACCGTTGGCCAACCATAAATGCTACTGAGGTAATTAACCCTTTCATTGCCGTATTATTAAGAAATTACCAAATAAATATTTGGTCTTTCATTTAAAAGAATGAAGATGACTTTGATATTTCTAAAAACAAAAATGTTGTTGGCATCGTGTGCCCCATTGAACCATTCAACGTTGTCTTTAAGACATTTGCCGTATCTTTAAAAACGACAAAGATATTTCAGGTTCAAACGTTAGGTGACTCAGAGATATGACAAAATACACGATACTAATATTTTACTTCGTAATTTAGAATACGCAGCCATACGGCAACAGTGGTAACGAAAGGGTTAGAAAACGCACTAGAATAGAAATACATAGTGTATTTGGCCACGAACCGATCCATCGGAGGCGTAATTCGTTTTGGCCTTCACGGTGTTGTAGCCGATCACGTATGAGATGTCTGTGACGCCCTTGTTCGCGTGATAGCTGATCAGAAACCGATGGTCGTCGCCATCTGGTGGCGGTAGCCTGACAATAAACACCCCGTCGATGTTCTCCAGGTCACGGAAGCCAACAGTCGCGTTCGCCGCGAATTTCCATTTTTCCCGATCAACGTCCACGTCGAATCCAGCGTCGATGTTCCTGAACAATTGGCCAGGATTCTTGAAGTACAGCCGAGTGTCCACGTCTTTGGTACCGTACTTTTCAATTCGATATCCAGCCAGGACTCTACCGAACATGTCCACCATGTACATCAGCCTCCATTGAAGGCTCGCGTAATGCGTGTCCTCGTTCAAACTGTTCCGAACACCGACGTCCCCGCTGGTCTTGGTCAGCAACATGTTTCCGGTCAAGGTGACGTTCCTGATGTCCTCCAGAGGTGTTTCAGCGTGAACGTACAGGGTTATATTACCGTTCACCTGAGCGTTTGTAAACGTGTTCACCAGATAATGCTTCCTGTTGCCAGACTCTTCGAGAACGTCCGCGCTCGACCTTAAGTCCCAGTTGAAGGAATTGATGAAATTCATGTCCATCGTTCCGTTCAATGCTTCTCCTGCTACGGCCAGGTTTAAACCGTATTTCTCCTTTCTAAGTTTCACACCTATACCTGTGGATGGGATCAAATTGGATTAAAATACGGATTAAAAATTATTATGTAAATATTCATGATAACTATGATGAACTATTCGTGAAACCCTACAAGAAACAAATTGGAGTTACACAATTTTTGCGTAATATTTAATATTGCAGTATAATTTGAAACACGACCAACAGCCTCTATTAAAAGAACGCATATATTTTCAAGGATTTATGATTTTAAGGTGGTTCGTAGCTGACTCTCTATAGAGAGTAAATCTTCGATATGTATTTATAAAATTTTCATTATAGCCTCTGATAAATAAGTTGCAAAAAACGACCTTTACTATTTTCTTCGTGATTCCGCCCAATTACAACTTTTAAAAATTTTTTTACACATCGTTTAGTAAACTAATGTCCCCAACTTTACAAAAGAACACAAGTCATTTGGACCAATTTGAAAAAAGTTGTTCCGTTTTAAAGGGTGTACGAATACTTTTGTCCGGTACTGTATACATCATGCCATCTTTACCTATACCGTCGACAGACGATCCCGTCTTCGGTGTCACTCGCATTTCCATAGTGTGTATTGAATTATTCTTCGTGACAAACGTGGCCGATACTTGACGATTCCCTTTAGTCACCGTGTTCACCAGCTCCCCTTCCAAATTATACAAGGTATCATTCATCTTTCTTAAATCCCCATGGAACTCGAAGTGCGGCTCGGTCGTCGTCGGTGTGTAGAGTTCCGCCTCGATCGATCCCTGGCTGTAATTCCCCGACAATCTATACTCTCGATCGTCCAGGTGTAGCACATGTACAATCAGATTAGCAGTATCGTTTACAGCAACAGCGTTCCAGTAAGAAACATCAGCCTCGAGCCGTTTCACCGATTCCAGCCACGTCCTCAAGCTCACGGAGGCCTTCAAACGATCCTCCGCCATGTACCAATCGCTTTGAAAGAACACAGACTTCGCGACCGGCTCGGCAATATCCACACAGAACTTCACATATCGTTCCTTCTCCGTGAACTCATTCTTCGCTGTGATCGTGGATCTCGGTAGCTTCACCAATGGCGTATCGATCTCGACAACGAGGACCGTGTCGATCACCGCGTCCTCGGTCTCCAAGGACCCTTGCAGATCGATCACGCTGTTCGGCGCACGAATACCAACGACGGCTTTGTAGAAGTTCTCGTCCACCTGGAGGGTAGTATTAGTGTTCAGAAACACAAGGAACATTAAAGGAGTCTTGATGTTCAGCTTGAGGAAATGGGTCTGCGAATCGTCAGTTTCCTTCTCGCTGTACGTGTAGGACGCGTCCATCCCGGACTCGTACCACGTTGTTTTGCGTCTTACGTTCACCGTCAGTTGCATCGTGTAACTGGGCACCTCTATGTTCACGACGAACGCGTTCAGGCAGACGATCTCCGTCACGAAATCGAACGGAGTCAGGACGTTTAATTCGTTCCTCATGTTGAACAGATCTTCTATATAGAACCTGTCGTCTAGAGTAATCTTTTTAGCGAAACATTCCAGGCTGCCGAGGATCTTGTACAGCGAACCCTCGTGGTCTATGTCCAGCTCGCCTAGGACAGGTTCGACGATCCCTGGATTCACCTCGATCTCGCCGTGCCAGTAAAGATTACTGTCCCCCTCGTCTTCCAGCAGTTCAACGCCTGGATAATCCTCATCGATGGTTGTGTTCTCCGTCATGCTGATCGGCGATTTGATCGGTATGTTAACAGGGGGTGATTTGGGTCCTGCTTTAGCTCTGACCCCGACGCGTACTTCGAGCAATCGAACCGAGAACTCCGTGTCTAGGTCCAGTTTCTCTTCTTCGGTGTATACGACGATCAGCTTAGCGATCACGCCGATCTTCTCGAACCCAGCGATAGGCGTGTACATTAGATAGGTGTAATGGAAATCGGTGATGTTACGGTAGTGCCAGACACCCTGGAAGCCAGCGATCATGTTGTTGTACGCGACCCTGAAGTCGACCTCGCGATTGTTCAGTTTAGCTATCAGGAAGGATTGCTGGAGAACGTCCAACGAAGTGGCGACCGATAGTTTCACGTTGCAATCGTAACCAGCCGTGAAGAATTGGGCTAGAGCTTCAACGCCCAAAGGACCTGTTGGGGTCACCACTTCGGCGACCGCATGTCTTTTACTTTCCGAGAGACCAAATCTTCCACGGACGAAGGAGAATTTCTCTAGCGGTGTGGTCACGTTGAATTGGACCATGGACTCCTTGAAACGACGGAGATCGCCGATCAGCTTCCCTGTGTAGGTCTTCATGTCCAGGTCCAGATTCGCTGTTCCCAGGAACTTCCAATCGGGCAGTATTTGCAGCTGACACTTCATGTCCGTTTTCTTGTAACTGGTCACGGGGGACTCGAGGTGGAGGTAACCGGTTAAATTGAACACGTTGTCGGATTCTTTGTCCAAGTACCAGATGCTCCACGCATTGATCACCTTGTCAGGGTGGTAATTGACCACCAAACGCGTGTCCGCGGTCTGACCGTCGACAATTTTGTGGGTGATGTTGACGGTGGTCCATGAGATCGAGTGGACGGAACTGGTTACTGCGCAAATGGCCTTCCACTCTTTGATCTTTCCGTGCACTTCTGTGCTGCCGTCGAAATCGGCCATCAGACGTTGCGAATCCTTCCAGTGAGCCTTTCCGCTTAGCCGGATCCTGTTCTGTTCTTGCAGGTACCTACGAAAGAAGTACGATAAATATCGATCGATTTACAGGGATAAGTATGAGATGTAAGTTGTAACATAGTTAAAATTTTCTGAACGACAAATTTGGCAATGCAGCAGGATGCCAGAACGGTTTGAAAATATTGATATCGTCGGTTTCATTACAACAATCGATCAAGCATGTAGATTATAATTTATAATCATTAATTTATTCATTATTCTTCATTGTTTCTAATTATTCCTTCACTTTATACGATATAACTCGAATTTTTGTTTCGATGTCGTTAATGTAAAATATACAGATTATGTGTCGCGTGTAGAGAACTGTTAGGTTTCACTTTAGGAGAAATCACGAATCACTGTGAAAAATCACCGTGATTGGGAACGAACGTGATCGAATCACGAGTGATTCACAAGTAGCATTTAGTGTTTACACACCAAAAGTAAGAACAGTGAATGCAAAACGAGAATTACTTTGCGCTCAATGCGGTCCTCTTCCAGTTCTCGAACGGCGTCAGGAACTGGCTCTCCATCTTCATCGATTTTATCCACGGCTTAACATCGTATTCCGTGGCGATGAAGAATCCGATCTTTTTGTCCGGATTCCAATGAATGGCCGCGTCCACTGTGTAATTGTAGTATCCCTTGGAGGCTACGCGGCACGAGCCGGTGATAAAACGACCTGGATAAGTGAAGGTCATCACGGCGTTCAGATTCTTCTCGAGCAGCTGTTCCTCCGTAATCGCCGGTTTGTCCAACGAGAAAAAAATCGCAAGCTTCAGCGACGGATCCCGATTCGCGTCCCACTTCACCTCCGCCCCGAAACCTTTCTTGTTTTCCTCGTTCACGCCGGTCAACGCCAGGTGAATGTCCCGCCATTTGTCCAGATGCACCTCCATGCGTACCTCCCGGTCCGTGTCGACGTTCGTCATCACCGAGTAGACGTTACTCTTGTATCGAGCCTCGATGTACGACACAAAATCCCTCGGCGACACGACCGTGTGGTTCAGCACGAACGCGTATTTGTCGTGGTCGACCTGTTCCACGAGCATGTTGACCCTGATGTCGTTGTAATTACGGTAGAGCTTGCAATTCACCAAAACATCGCCGACGAATGTTGACGATCTGAGGACCAGCTTCAGGCTGTGGCTGACAACGGTGGCGACAGATTTGTCGGAGTACGTGCCCCTGGCCGTCACGTTGTACCCGGTCACTGAAGTCTCGCTGAACTCCAACTCGTAGGTTCGTTTCGATCTCTCGGTGATACGCACGTTTAGCAACATCGAGTTCAGATTCGGGATCGTTAGGTTCGCGCGTCCTTCCATTACGAACATCAATCCCCGTGGCATTACCAGATTCACGGTGAGAGTGATCTCTTTTCCTAGATAAATACAAGAGTCAAAGGTAAGTATTCGGAATAGGTACATCCTCGCTGATTTGAATGACCTTGAAATATGTTGTCAAGGTCATCATTCTGAATGACTTTTTCCTATAGATGTTACCGCGATCGGCTTTAGTTTCCGAGATATTCGCAAAAATATATTCGATACTGTATACTAGGGAGCACATGACGCCTTGGAAACGTCCATTTTACGGGTATTTTAGGTTTAAGGCATCTTTAAGCCGTCTTCAAAGCGTCATGTGCTATCTGTATCAAACGTTAAACAATCAGTACAGGAATTGTGGATGATTTGTTATAAATAGAGTGCGGATTTTATGCATTTATCGCCTACAGTGCTCTGTGAAATACAATAAAAAACAAAACTTTCTATTTTATTCTGAACCCAATAAGATGCTTAAGAGGGAAAATAAATTTCCACAATTACTCCTGTTTTTTAAATTACTTTAGAAACTGCCATTTTGCATAAAAATCCGCAGTCTAGTTATAAAGAATGCTACGACTGGCGAACCTGGAGCGTATCCTATCAGCAGGCTGGTTCTCGACTCTGGCCCGGTGGCGTAATGGTTGACTCCCAGTTTGATGTCCAAGTTCTGTATGGGTTTCGTTATGGCGATCAGGGCGCTGATCTTCGTGTCCTGATTCTGGAAATACATCTTCGAGTACGAGAGGATCAATTGAGCTGTGAGCTTGTGACGGTCGTCCATCAGGTGCGGCTTCGAATTGACCTCGACGTGCAATTCCAGGTGGCCTAATGCCTGTTGGTACCACGCGATTATTACAGTGTTCAGTTGCGGGTACGCGGTGGAACGAAGCTTCAGATCGGCCGCCTTGTGGGTCAGAGTCTTGGACGAACGGTTCGCCAATGACACTTCTAGCTGCAGAGTTTCCTTCTTGGGCATCTTCTGCAACTGATACTCCAACTGAAAATCACTGGCCAGGCTGACGTTTCTTTTCACGAGGTAGCCGACCAGCTTGCTCCAGACTTTCTTCGTACGGAATGTCATGTCCACGTCGCATTGCAGCACGTCGTTCTTCCAGGCGTTCCTTATTGTGCCTTTACAGTCAAGATAGACAGATAATATCGAAACCACGGGAAATATAGTTTAATATTTTTATACAGTCACATTCGTTCACAGACTTCTTAACAGATTATCTACCGGTTGCTGTTTATTAGGTTCAGTAGATCCAACGACTAACAACCAAGGAAATATTATTAGACGGTTCAATCATAGTAGGAAATCACATTCATGGAAAATAGCAAAAAGTCTAATCGAATAACGTAACAATGTCTTCTGTAACCCTGATTTAAGGGTAACATTAATAGGCTTCTTGTCTATAACCGCTGAAATTTAAAAGCCTATTGATAAGCTACCGGCCAATAAAGTGTTAAATAACAATTAGGTGTCAAAACTTTTAAGCAACTTCTATTAATATATTCTGTTTATTACTGCTCTTATTATGCTTTTGTAATAAATTTTTCAAAATTTAGATAATTTGATCGAATACAGGTGACAGACTTTCGTGAGCCTCCAATGATTCCTGATTAGTCACTGTATTTCTCGTGTATATATTTTTCCACTTGTATTCTAATGGGAATTATCCCGTAAATAAAATAAAATTTAAAAAAAATCTTTGCGTTGGAGATTTGGAATAAATCGATTACCTGAAAGGGCTGCTATCCGTTCGTTGTTCACGATCAGGTGCATCTGCGGGCTGAAAGTGTAGCCGTACGTGAACTTCTTGGTCGAGTATCCCAAACTGGCGTCCAAGTGTTTGGTGCCGTTTATGTCGAAACCTATGTCTATAAACGTCTCATTTTCCGTGCTCTTGTAGGTGCCTGGAAAAGGAGACTTTTAATTTCCGTCATCGAATCTCAACACTAAACCTATCGAACCATTCAAAAAGGTAGCACATGACGCCTTTAAGACGCCTATTTTACGGCTATTTTAGGTCTAAGGCGCCTTTAAGCCGTTTTCAAGGCATCATTGCACGTCCTGTGCTATCTGGATTGTGTCCAAGTTTCGAGCAAATTGCCAGCAATAAATAACGAAATTGTCAAAAAACCATAGCCATCTGTTTCCGCCTTTGACTTGGGTTTTGCAAGCAACGCCGGCTAACAAAATGGTAAAGCAAATTGGTCTTGCAATATAACCAATGTCAAATTGAGAGCAAAACCGGAACAAGGTTTGCGCAAGCTAATTTACTGCACATGTTGCTGTCAATTTCTGAAAATTTTGCATGAAATTTGTAGCTATAATTTTATAACAGACATTGGACAAAATTTGGTTTTGCAGGTTTGGCTGACTAAGAGGCAAATCCGATCATTTGACCGGTCGTGATAGGTTTAGTGTTAACTATTGAAGTTGCGTCAATGGTAAAAAATATATCGTTACCCTCCGCCACTATAGAATTCCCAGTGGATCGCAGCAGAACGGTAACGTTATGTGATTCCGCGTCGAAGGAAACGGTCGCGCTTATTTCTCTGTTCATTTGGGATCCAGGTGTGTCGAACGCGATTCTGAATACATTTTGCTTCTGCAACGAAACACGAAGAATCATTATACATACTCTTGCTCTGAAATGAAATTGTTAGACTGTGGATTTTCTGCATTTATAACCTACAGGGCTCTGTGAAATAGAAGAAAGGAGACAAAACTTTCATTGGATCCAACGAGTTTTCTATTTTATTCTGAACCCAATAAGATACTTAGAAGGAAAAATAAATTTCCAATAAATTTTTTTTGCCTTCACAGCCCAGATAGCGCATGACGCCTTGAAGACGGCTTAAACACGACTTAGACCTAAAATAGCCGTCTTTAAGGCGTTATGCTATCTGGGAAATTACTTTAGAAAATGTTATTTTGCATTAAAATCCGCAGTCTAGATATTACACAATAAGATTCCCTGAAGAAGAAATTGGTACCTCCGTTTTCTCCCATTTGTACTCCAACAAATAATTCTTGGCTGTTGGGTCCGCTTTGATCAGCGAAATCTTAAAGAGCGAGGGCCCGACTAAGACAAAGTATGGCGCGTTCGAGTCCTTCGTCACGTTCGATAACTGATAATCGAAGCACAACTTTAAGCCTATTAGTCTGTCGAGAGCGGTCCATGAACAACTTGTGTTGCTGATGATGTTACTGGGCACAAACGCTTGCTTCGAGCTTCTGTCGTTCTGGCCGGCGACCATAACACCCAACGGTTTCTCTTCGACTTTTGCTCCGTTGCCCGCCGTCAGAAGGATCTCCGTTCCGATCGAGAACACCTCCATCCTTTTGCTCGGCAGAACCAAACTCAGACGAGCAAGACGCAATCCCTTTATGTCCAAGTGTACTTGAACCCCGCCGGAGGAATAAACGTTCGACCGTAATTTGATGCCTGCGCTCTTGTAAAAAGCGTCCACGGTCATACTGCCGACGACATCGACGCTCACGCTGTTTAGAAAAGTGAAAAAATATTTGCACTTTCAAATAGAATCGGTCCGATCGTTATTACTAGAATTTTATGCATTTATAGATGATGGAGATGTGTGAAATACAATAAAAAAAACAAAGCTTTTATCAGATTAAAAAAAAAGTGCAGTTGCATTTTTCTGATGCACCGAGGCACAAAAGTGCATAAAATTAGTTGCACATTATGCACCGTCTGATACCATTTAACTTTTAATTATAACATCTTCTTCTATTCCCAACCGTTTAGGAGGTACAGACTGGAACAGGCTGTTGTTCCAGTTGCCTGGGACACCCTGTATACTCATCGAACAATAGGCATGCAAATACCTGGGCACAATGTTGCTGACAAGTTCGATATCATTTCTAGAGATCCCCTTCAGATCGAGTAACCCTGACATCTTGAAATTGCACGCCGCGGAGCCAGCGAAATCGAGACGCACCGGCAAGCCGGACGTCAACGGCACCACGTAAGTGGAATCCAAGAACATCACGGCATTTTCATAGTGAATCTCCTTTCCTGAAGTAATCTGCTTAAATTTCTCCCATGGATTCAAGCGTAACAAAGCTTCTCGGATTTCTTTATCGCCGTTTATGACCGAGTATTTTAGATCGTTTCCAAATACCTGGCAAAAACGAAGACAGAACTTAAAATGTTATAACAATACATTTTCTCAGATCTTTCGTAACTTTTATTACGACATGACATTTAAGAAATTAGTAAAGTTTCAAAACTTTGCGATATTTATCGATCGATCGAAAAAGATATGCGTTTATCGTTGGTAGTTCTAGTGTTAACCGTTATGAGGTAGAAAAAGAAAGTTAAAATTTGTCGAACAGCGTTACTTATAATAATATTCTCGCGTACTTTGTAACCGAGACTAATTCTCGGATGATCGAAGTTATTGTCGATAACGTTTGGCAGCCGTTTGACGCGTTTCCAGTAGTCTTCCTCGTTCGGCGCCTCTCTGAACCTTCTCAGGAAAGTTTTAAGGAATCCCGATACTTTCTCGTTACTGTACACTCCGTCCGGACCGAATATCCTCTCCGCGTAATACTCGAGTCCCTCGAGTCTCGTTGTTAATTCGAAAACGTTCACGGACTCGCCGAACAGATCGAAGGTGACGTTGAACGTCGCCGAACGGGGTATGTACGATTTCGGGGAGAAGATCAGATTCCCTTGATAATTTGCACCGACATTGTATTCCTCGGAGAAGAACGATCCGTCGTAGTTCCGCGAGAATTTTCTTCTGTCGCTGTTGAACTTGTCACCGAGATCACGGTCGGTCAGAAGACTCTGCACCTCGATCTTCGTCGGTGACGCAGAACTGTAGAGGTTCGTCAAGTGGCTCCAAACGAACGTCCCGACTGTATAATATAATTGTTATATTGTAATATATACAGAACACCCTGTATATGCACATAACATATATTCTAATAATTATATCACAATGTAATTGTTAATGCCCAGATAGCATATGACGCCTAATGACCCCTTAAACTAATCGTAAAATGGACGTCTTAAAGGCGTCATGTGCTATCTGGATGTTATTGACTGAAAGTCGAGTTTTCAAGTGGAACCATAACAGAATAAGGAACACATAACTTGACGATTTCAAATTAATCGTAAGGTTACTTTGCTGCCTGAAAAAACATTTCCAGCGAAAGTTGCATGGTTCCAACGGGTACGTACGTTAGAATAATTATTTTCATTTTCTACAAAATTTCGAAGGTGTTCTTATATTTTCAAAATGGGACATCCTATATTGTTTCACGCAAATTAAATGAACATTAAAATTTCAGTAAATGAATGTTAACCCTCGGACACCACACTAATACGAATTTTCTAATGTTCATAGTTAATCAAATAATTTTTCAATTTTTCGATTATTACCATTGAATTTCTGAGGAAAGTGTACCCAAAAAAATGTGTCATTAGTTCGATTTGTTTTTACTCTCTCCAAACACGTATCAAGAAAAAATGAAACTACCTTGATTGACTTCCTCCATCTTCAAGGTGTGCTTGATCGTTTTCACGATGTTGTAATCGGGGCAACGCATCACCTGTAAATACGACGCGATACGTATTTCCGTGTCCAATGTGAAGTTCCGGTAGTAATCCAGGAAGAACAGATCTCGCGTCCTCTCGCAAGACGGCATCCTGCGATGGGCGTCGACCGCCGCCACGCGAATTTCCATCGGCAGGAATCCACCCACGTCGTCGATGCATTCCTTCAGTCGCGTGAGCAGGCTATCCGTTTCTAGACCCATGTTTCCTATCGCTTTCAGAGCCTCTATTGTCTAAAATCGTATTGAGAATCATTCATTTCCGTCTGAACAAGACTGGACCATTCCCAGATAGCACATAACGCCTTGAAGACGGCTTAAAGACGTCTCAGACCTAAAATAGCCATAAAAAGGGCGTCTTCAAGGAGTCGCGTGCTACCTGGGTTATTTCAAAGTACTGTGCAGCAGCAAAATAGAATCAATTGTGTTAACCATCACTTCCTTTTATATTGAACTTTATTCATTCAAGTGGAAATCAACAAAATGGACACCTTGTTTCGATATTTAATGATATCTCGTATCTTTTCAGCTGCTAAATCGTATAAGACGTTTTCATGAAACTAATCAGTTTAGTTACGAGACCGAAAAAATTGATTCACGTACGTCCTTGATCGTCGAAGCAGAGTGCGCCCGAGGCGAGCAACCCTTCTCGATTTTCTGCTCCAAGTACGAGAGGAACTTCGACACCTGATCGACATTGCTGCACCAGGCTCCCTGTGTCGAACAGAAAGCGTGAATGATCGCAGAGTAGCTCAGAATGAACTGAGCCTCGGGGATCTGCCGTTGGAACTCCAAAAGGGGCGAAAGAGCCCTGATCATCTCTTGATTCGGCCGCGGGATCAACGCGAACGCTGTCACCCAATTGTTCACCGTGGTCTGATCGACGTATCTTTTTATTATTAGATCCTTCATCACGTTCACGGCCGCATTGCTGCCCATGAACGGCAGAGCGTCCACGATGTGTTTCCTGTAAAAGCACGAAGAACGACATTCAGAGAATTTTTCGCCGTTGCAGGAAATTGAGAAACATACAACCCAGATAGCAAATGATGCCCAGTGACATCTTGAAGACGGCTTAACAGAAATTATTACAGTTAAAAAAAATTTGTTTAACCTATACATTGCAATTCTATAATAGCGGGGCAGTATTGAAAAAAAAAATAAGGATACAGTCCTATTTGTCCTCTCAAAACAGATATTGATTAATAACATAACTTTATTACATTGTCAAAATGGCTGAAAAATCATGGACATCGTTAGAGTGAACACCCAGTTTAAGTGTCCAGATAAATACTTCTGTACGGTAGTGTACATACCCGGCTGGTCAGGTATGCACAAGACAATTGCACGAAGAAGTCCCTAATTATGGAAAAACCAGCCCGGGTAATCCCCGAGAATCCGTTACGGTCAGCCGTCAAACTACCAGTCGAAAACAATACCACCAATGGGGCATAAGAATAGACATTTCATCCAATGTATATTTCTTATAAAAATCCACTTTTCCGGAATAACATTTAGTGTCACTACCCACCGTAGATTCAGCGTTCTCATAATTTAGAGGTCACTAAAATCACAGGCTATTTAAGGTGTCGGTACTACAGTTTAGATGGGCCACCAACTCCCATAAAATAAAAGGTCTATTCTTACACATCGTAACAATACATACAATAGCCGATTGTCATCCCACCGAAGATGGACAAACGTCCCCGAATCGTAAACGAATAAACTCCATTGAAGTTCTACTCACTTTCCGTTCTCGCAAAGGGTGTTGGCCCTGGCGAACAATTGGGACAACGACGGATAGTCGAGAAGCCGTGCCGAATGAACGAACCCAGTGAACGTCTCGGAGAACCGTTGCGATCTGCACATGATCTTCAACAGATCCCTAGCTGTTCTTAGCTCTCCGTGGACGGTCCTCGGTGTTTTCGAGTAATCGTATATGAGGGTGGTTCTTCTTCCGCGATCCCATCCCTTCTCGTGTTTCTCCTTGACGTAATCATCTTCATCCTCCTCGTCGGCCTGGTCCTCGACGTTCCCCTCGTATTCATCCACAAGTTCGTCCTTCGTCTCTTTGATCAATCGAAGAACAGCGGTCGACTCGGTTCTGGCGCCGGTCTTCCCGCTGGAAAGCGGTTGCAGCCTGTGCAGATCTTTGCAAACGACCTCTTTGTAAACATTATGATCGATGGTCAGCTCGCATTCGGTACGCGACTCGAGAAGTGGATAACGCGACAAACGGGAACGTGGACTTCTGTAAACGTTCGATTGTATCACGGAGAAGTGTTTCGAGCCGTACGCGCAGTTAGCGAGACTTTTCGTTTTCTTCACCACCAGACTGGTGCGTTTGGCCTCGTACAGACGGTAACTGGTCTCGCAGATCCCGTTCACGTCCAGCTCCTCCGCGTGATGGTCCACGTCGAATCGACGCATGTTGTTCTGCAGCATCGACAGAACACCCCTCTTCAGGTTCAACGCCCAAACCGGCTCGTGTTTGCTCGGGCAGAGCTCGTCGATCCGGCCATCGTCGAACGCGAATCGAAGATTGTATCGCTCGAGATTCGATTTGAAATCGGCGCCAGCACGATCCGGGAACTCGGAATTGTACTTTCGTGCATCGTGGCTCAAACTAGCGTTGTAGAACTTCAGATTACCCTCGCACGGGCTGGTGAAACTGACAATCAGGTCCGTGTCGAGCCTCAACGTTGACTCGTTCCGCGGTTCCGGGTAATTCTCGCCTCCGAGATTCGTGCTCACGTCCACGGAATACCGGTACCGGTACTGGACACCCTCTTCGTATTTGAATTTTCGACTCGCTGGCACTGGAAACACGCGGAAAATTGAATCCTTCGGCTACCTATTAGAGATGCGACTATCGATTACACTGGTCAACAAAATTTAACTTTTTTTTTTGTATGGCGTCAGCCGAGCGACAATCCAGGAAGATATTTGACAATAAAGTCCAGGATATGTAGATTATTGTATGGTTATTCGGAGTATGTGGAGGACTTGGCAACGTTGCTGAAATAGGATCATACCCGCGTAATACAAATACGTTTAAAAAATATTTTACTTATTTTGTGTTTTAGTGAATTCTAATTTTCACGAGAATATAATTAACTTTACATATAAGAATATTGAATATTGACTACCCGGGAAAACTGAATACGCACCAACTGCCAAACGTACCAAAAACGAGCACCGTAGAGTCATATGACTAACCCAAATATATTTTTTATTTATAATATAATGAAGAATGATCAATGGAAATGTCATTGAATTTCATAGATATAACTTTTATACATTATTAAAATGTATTAGCGGGTGTTTAATACCAATTATACAATTACAATGCGTTACAGTCTACCTAAGTCGTTTCTGTTCACCTTAACGATAATTTAACGACATTATCGATATGTCGAAACATCTATAACATTTCGATATTGTCGACATTCATCGATAACCTTCTCGATAGTCGCAACTCTACAGTTCCAGCTATACAATCTACGGCGAAACGTGTTTCGTATAATACGAAAAATTCTACGAATCAGCTTACCCTTGCATCTCGTTCGGCTGCAGAGCGTCGGGTCCTTGATGATTTCTAAAACGAGATAAACCGACGCACGATTAAAAAACGAATGGAAAAAAAAACAAGTCGTGTTCTTAGAAATCGCGTGGCTCGTGTTTCCCGCTGGACAAACCGCGTTGTGAATGGACGGTTACGCTATTACCGATAAAAAGGGAGACGAGATACGCGAACTGTGCACTCGCTGCAACTTCTTGGAAAACACGCGTAGCCGAGTATCAAGCGCGGATGATAACCGAATATGTATACTTAGGAGCAAATTCGGCTTCCACTAGGGGAAAAAGTGACGTAGGATAAGGGCCTCTTACCATTTGGTATTTGGAATTACTGAAATGTATGCCAAATTAACATTCAATTAACATTTATTTCACTACCTGGAATAAATTTACCAAGTGGTAGAAAACTTCTACGCCCCTTTTTCCCTAAGTGGAAGCCGAGTTTGTTCGTGATAGTACGAGGAGAGTTCGAACGATACACAGACGTTAATAAGTTCCATACAGAGACAGAAATTAAATCATCTTTGATCATCTTGGTTCACTGAAGTAAAATGATTATTTTACCTGGCTGTACCGTGCCGATCACGGCGTAGATCGCGACAACGAAAATCGCCGCCCGGCACCACGATCGTTCGTCCATCCTAATGTTTTTGTTGTCGCTTCTTTTCCGTTTGATCCACGAGATCGCTGCACCTGTCACGACGCGTACTTCATCCCCTCGTCCGCAAGGGACGGTCTCCTATTCCATTCTGCCACCGTATATATTCTCGAATCACGCGATCAGATTTCACTGTAACGTAAACTCTGAACGAGGAATTCGTTTCAACTTCCCGTCACACGCCGCGCGCGAACTGAATACCTCGCGCCCTCTACCGGTGACTGTTCGAATAGGAAACGACGGTTACACCAAACGGCTCCGAACACCATACGCGTTCCAACTTTTTCAAACTTGCTGATGGATACTGGCGAAAAAAAAGAGAACAAAACGACCTGTTACACGAAACGACGATTATATATCACTGGTTCACTGATGTACCGTCTGGAATGTATTCGTTAAAGAGGTGACGATGTTTTAATTTGGTTCGCACGATTCGATGTCGCGCGCGCGGAACCACAGTGGGGCGACTCGTTGCTCGACGGAACGGAAAGATCGAACTGAGAGAACGTGATTGGGGTGCGTGTACAGAAGAGGCGAAGAGGGCGGGACCCGATGGGAAGCGGCTGGTCGTATCGGATTAAGTAAGTGCTTCCTGCCCGGACCGAGCTCGCCGACCGAATGGACAACGACACCGAATCAACCGGAGTACTTCGCCTCTCGTACAGGGGGAGAGGGTCTCCGGGTGCCAAAGGTCTTTTCTTGCTTTTCGTATTTGTACGGAGGTTAGAGGTCATACGGCGCGATAAGATAAACTGCGAAAACGATCCTTCCTCGACAACGTTTATGATTCTTCGTGCGTTACGTTCGAGGGAATACCGGACTTTTATTTATTATTGGGCTTGTACCGCGTACGAAACGTCGTTTCTTTTCTTTGATTTTCTTCTCTTTAAAGAGCTCTTGATTCTGTTCCGCGGTAACGCCAAAACGGTGTTTGCATTTACGACTCGTAACGCTACCTAACCCGATTTTCTTTGACTCTGGAAAGAACGAATAGGTGGACGTGGAGGATAAATTGGAAAGGAACAAAAGGTTCTAATAATTATTGTCTGTGTTTCACTTCGCGGAAAAGTAATTTTGTTTCACCCTAGTACCCGAAAAGTAATTTTGTTTACCTCCAAATTGGGACTTTGAGCTTGAAATTTTTTATGATCACAACAACATGTCTTTAAATCCCTTCAGATTCTCGTTATTTAACGCATTTCTGATCGATTTATCTATTTGAAGTTCAACATTTTTTTTTGTTATTATAACAAAAATCGACTTCAAAGTTTACAACACAAAAATAAATCATAACTAACGTATAATTTTAAAATGAAACTATAATAATGGATCATAAAAATGATTTATAGTCGCTCAGTGAACCCTATCTTAGTCGTACGTAATTTCATACGCACGCAGTGGATTTTAAAACTCGATTTTCTCAAAAACTAAGCCTCGAAGGAAACAATTTTATTCTATATTACTTTCTTATTTCATCATGAGGAATCAATTCCTGTACACTTGTACATGTTATTCGGCCGCACCCTATATATGATATATTTTATAATTACGTACCTCGAAAATTTTGCCGCTGATAAATCTTCCATTTTTTCACAATAAACTTACACACAATAATAAACTTATTTTAATGTTTACCGATGCAAAATACTCGAAAATACAATAAATAAAACAACAGACAAAAGAAATATAATATTCAACTTAGGAGTACTCGAACACGTCCGCTTTGCTCGATGTTTCGTATAAAACTGAACCAGAAGGACTGAACGTTTTCAGCAAGTATGTTACTGAATTCTTTTCTTTAGTTCAAAGAATACAACATGAAATTGTCTCAAATAGAAAGAGAAAGTTAAAATCGGTTAAAGGGTTTTAAATAACGGTCATTGCTGGGCGGGTATCTGAGTACCCCGGTCATGAAGCAGTGTGGAACTTTTCTATTATAAAGTAGTAAATGAAAATAGTTAAGTTCGAAATAAAAAGTTTATATAAAAAATGTTTGTTTTCTAAAATAATAAATTCAAATCGGTATCCAAGCATAAAATCAAACAATACATGTACAAGTTATACAGTGCTTCTTTGTTTGAAAAACTGCAGATATTTTTGAGAATATTGTTTTTTATTGGAATTAAAATTAAAATTATATTAAAAAAATAAAATAAGAACCTTGTTAAATTTCATCAAACTTAATTGTGTTTTATTTTAATTTATTATAATTAACTGTGTTTTATTTTGATTCATTCTATAATCATTACACATCTACGTAAGAGTAGTGCAAGCTCAAGAAAGAAGACATCCACCGAGGGTATTTTATTCTTCTTTATTGAAAACAATGTAGAGCAATTTTATATTCCGAGAGAACATATTGGGAGAAATTTTTTAAGATCAAAATTATTAAGAAATACTAATATTCCGCGCCAATTATTTTTCGGTCATATTAGATGTGAAGCCCATTCTATACCCCTTCTGTCATGCAACCCATTTGTAGATATGTAATTGCCACGAACGTATGCATATGGTCAGGAGCACGTTTGATTTACATGGTAGCCGCCAGATGGTTACAACGATTGACAGTTGTCAGCCATGATACTGTAACTTGTAACCTGTTGTAACTAATGTAAACGTAAGTGTTAATTTAAAGTGCTATACTGGACTGTCATATTGACAATTTTGTCAATTATTGATTTACTTTGTTTACGGAGGAAGTAATTCTGTATATGGAATCGGACTTAAATGGTGATGAAGTGTTATTAAATGACACATGTTATCACACCACGTGCTAACCTGGACTATTTGTAAACAAATCGATTTTCCCATCAAATCGAAAGAACCATGACGTTTGCTGGATTAAATTTGAGCCCTTGGATAGTGAATCAGTGTAATTCTATGGGTACGTGTTAATTAAAATATTAATTGCAGTAAAAAATAAAGAATGTTTTTGTATGACTGTTTTAGGTTTGAAGACACCGACGTTGATTCAACAGAATTGTATCCCTAGAATTCTAGCTGGTGATGATTGCATTGGTTGTGCGAAAACTGGCAGTGGTAAAACACTTGCGTTTGCATTGCCTGTTATACAGAAATTGTCCGAGGATCCTTATGGCATATTTGCTTTGATTTTAACACCTACCAGAGAACTAGCTTTTCAAGTATATTTATAGATATGTTTTTTCTCTACATTTTGTGTTTGCAAATACTCTAATGAAAACTCGTATATCTAGATAGCAGATCAATTCTCAGCAATAGGAAAGTCCATTAATTTAAAGAAGTGCGTAATTGTTGGTGGAATGGATATGGTTGTTCAAGGTTTAGAATTGTCAAAGCACCCGCATATTGTTGTTGCCACTCCAGGACGTCTAGCAGATCATTTAGAAAGTTGTGATACATTTTCTTTGGCAAGAATTAAGTTCTTGGTTCTCGATGAAGCTGATAGGCTTCTTGGAGGTCACTTTGATGACCAGTTGAAAACTATATTTAATGCTCTGCCTAAGCAAAAGCAAATTCTTCTTTTCAGCGCAACAATGACAGATACTCTTGATAAAGTGAAACACATTGCATCTGGCAAGGTATAAATTTTTCTGGAAAATTGATGAATCAGAGGAAAAACAGAGTATATCTATGATAATTATTTTTCAAGGTCTTCATGTGGGAATCTAATGACGAATCTGGTGTAGCCACTGTAAAAGAATTAGATCAACGTTATGTACTTTGTCCAAATGATGTACGCGACTCCTTTTTGATAGAAGTAGTTAGAACATTCCGATCGACTAACAAGGACGGATCGATAATGATATTTACAGATACTTGCAAGTAATTACATGCATCGTTTTTAGTAATGTGAATATAAAGAAAAATGTCTCGTTACGCATTATGTTTTAGGAATTGTCAGTTGTTATCTATGACATTAAATGACATCGGTTTTCAAAATGTAGCTCTTCATGCAATGGTAAAACAAAGGGATCGTCTCACAGCGCTTAGCCAGTTCAAATCAAATCATACAAAGATTTTAATAGCTACAGATGTTGCATCAAGAGGTTTAGATATTCCTACAGTTCAATTGGTTATAAATCATATTGTGCCAAATGTGCCAAAGGAATACATTCATAGAGTTGGTAGAACAGCCAGAGCTGGCAAAGATGGTATGGCTGTTACTCTAATAACTCCACACGATATCAAATTATTGCATGCCATTGAGGATACTATCGGAACAAAATTAACAGAGTATAAAGTTAACGGTAATGTGTTTTTAAATTTGTTATTTAAATAGATCAAACATGGTATCAAACTAATGCTATGTTTTTTATACAGACAAGGAAATAGTTACGATCTTTACGCAAGTATCGGTTGCTAAAAGGGAAGCAGAAATGAAGCTGGATGAAACAGACTTTTATGAAAAGAGAATGATAAACAAACGTAAAAAGCTTATTCTTGAAGGGAAAGATCCAGATGAAATCGAAGAGATACTAGAGCGTAAATTAAAGAAGAAGAACAGAAGGAAACTTGCTGAAAATGCATATAATGCAGATAAGTGCGCTTAGCTCGTTTTATTATATATAAAAATTGTATCTACCATAAAACTGAACAAGTCAAATTATTGTTATGTAACGATTGTCATTCTCAGTAGATGAAAAACACATTGTAATTTATATTATATACTGGGTAATTACAGTTTAATCATTATTATACTTGGTATTAAAAAGAAAAGTAAGAAAATATT
This sequence comes from Dufourea novaeangliae, assembly GCF_001272555.1. Lineage (NCBI taxonomy): Eukaryota > Metazoa > Arthropoda > Insecta > Hymenoptera > Halictidae > Dufourea > Dufourea novaeangliae. The sequence goes on along the minus strand of NW_015374081.1, from coordinate 1,464,887 downwards.
CACTTGTACAAATTTCTTGTTGGTAACTGTTAATTTCAAAGAACAAGTATGAAACAACTACAAAATATGCAAGATGTGACATACTCGTTTTACATACATAACATACTTATTTGCAATCAATGATTTGTATAATTATAAAAGTACACGATTCTAGTACCTTTATAATATTATTATAATTATACTATGGAATATTGCACATGATAACGTTCTTATATTACAGCCAATAAAGCATATGGTATCAAAGATGTTTTAGTGAAAATTTATAATTGGAGTAAATCTACATTTGGCATTCATTTTCCTGTAAATGAATTTATGCGATACTTGGATTAGAAGACTGCATATTTAACAAGTGCTGCAACATGTACAATCATACATCATTTATAAATGTAAATGGTATATGATAAAGTGTTACACTGTCCATCTAGAGTTATGCTCTCATTTTTTCTTCGTGTTAAATTAATTAGCAAGACTGCATATCTAATAAGTGCCACAACATGTACTGTCATACATCATTTACGAATGCAAATTAATGATCTATGAAAAGTATTAAACTATATATCTAGAGGTGTGCTCTCATTTTTTCTTCATTTTGAATTAATTGTAATTTATTTAAAAAAGCATAAAGTTCTGCAACATATTCTTTTGGATATTTATAATAGTGTCCAACATGTGGCGATTTCTCGAATATCTTGACGTAAGTCTGAAAAACAAAGACATAAGCGTAATGTATTATCTTGATTTGCATAATTAAAATTCTTACCTTTACACCCAAAGTGTCCCATCGGTCGCGTACTCTGAAGTTACTCGTTAACGTGCCGACAATGTCTGTTTTACTTATGAAAAATAATGCCGGAGTATGTACTAAATTTGTATGAAATAATTGACTAGATCGTATATAATACTGAGTGGATTGTTTATGAAATGTTTTTAAGTGATATCTGAAAATCATATTAATACATGTTAAATTTAAGGCATTCACGCGCTTATGACTGCAATGAAAAATGGACTTACTCTAGATATTTTTGGAACATGCTTTGTAACATTTCATTTTTTGGAAATACAGCACGTGGTGTACCCACTGTTAACTCAGTGACATCGACCACGCTATCCCAGATCTGGCCGACAATTTTATCGATTAAATGAGCATATTTTTGGCGATCACTTTGTATTAAATCCAATATTTCTCCCCACATATACGCGCCCACTGAAAACCCATGTAACAATATTTGCTGGTAACTTTCATGCTGTATTAAGAAATCTAATAAATCTGCAGCAACTACCTATAAAGAAAATATTAGGGAAATTATATACCATAAATATCGATTCTTTCTATTGTCTTTACTAGTCTACTTACCCTTGAACCTTTTGTAGGCCACATTAGTTGCCAAGGTGTCATTGTTACTAATGCAATGTCAAAACCCTGTTCTGTATAAAGATTCACGTACTTCATAACATGTCTGCGTTTTGACAACAGCCAAGTCAGCATAATCAGTAGAGGTCTGTTCTCGGTATTCTTGAAATGTTTTATGTGATCGTCAAAGTTCTTGATTTTATTACCTTGAGAGATATATTCAATATTCTTTGTAACATGATAATTGGATAGTTTGCACACCAACAGGAACAGGGTCTGATTTTGAAAAAATGATTATTAAAGAATAAACCATTACAAGAAATAGGAGAATAATAGAACATAAATTACTACAAAAAAGAAAACCCATAAAGGAACAAATCTACATTACCAAGTCCTGTTTCTGATTTAATAATTGAGGCTGAGTACAGGAAACCAATCGTGCTCTTGCCAATGTGAATGACAGAATTTTTCCAACAATCATTGTTGCTATCAAAATCCACTCAGTTTAAAATGTACGGGACTAATTTAAAACAAAAATATTTTAATAGTAATAATCGCTGATTAATTGAAAGTGATTATGTAAAAAACATTATTAGTTTTCATTAGTTTAAATAAACAGCTGTATCCATTAAAAATGGATCAACTTTGAGTAAATAGAATATACATTCTGATTAGCAATTGAAAATTATGAATCATTTCAGTTCATTGCATATTAACGTGCGACACGTTCGTATACAATCAGTGTTGGATGATGGAATGAAGTATAACCTATATAGACATTAATTAAAATCAATTGACCCTTTTATATAACATTTTTATTTGTTGACACAGCATATTGCTTTCTTTTCTTATTCGTTCTCTTTCATATATTCGCTGTCTGCCTTTCGACGAAAGGCTCGCAAGCGCGAATATCAAATTTCATTTATATACAGCGACGCATTTCAGCTTTACATAATGTTGTTGTCAGCAGGCTCGTATGACATAAGTGGTTGGATTCATTGAATTTTTTTGAACTTCTTATATTGACTGTACTCATGCCATTAAAAATTATAAGTATGTGTATAAAAACTAACAGGATGTCAGTGACAGCGCAAAGTATTGAGAGAAAACGTAGAAACGTTGAAAACAAAAGCAGAGAAACAAATCAATTATTCTTGGCTTATTCAATGTCAAATATATTTTGATTCTTCATGGTAGTGTTTGATTGTTATATTTCTACAGTAACGTAAAGAACGAATAAAAATGGAGATTATCATACATCAATTACCAGAACTAAATATATAATTAATATTTTAACAGAAAAAAGTGAATTGCAATTTATTTTTATCGTAATATATAAATGCGCCAGATAAGAGTAGCAAAATTGAAAAGAACTTACAGTAGCTTGTTGGATGAATACACTACTGGCTACTGTTATACACTGACTGACATTTGTATTCCCCTACGGAGACACGAATCACCCGTCTGTTGCGCTTCCTTTAATTTAATAGTGCATATATTACCTTTACAAATATATAAAACAAAAAACAATACAAAACACTGATAACAAGAACGCTCTTTGTGTTGAAAACCAGTAATAATTGTATTTCCTTTAACGTTAATGTTATCACTAACGCACAACTCGAACTGACTTTGCTATAATTGTTCATAATCATCTGATACATTTTCGCAATTAAGAAGTTATTTACAATCGTTTCTACTTTCAGACATACCGAAAAACTATTTGATGTTGACAATATACCTATTTATTTGTGTTTTGCGTTTTTTTCTCGTTGATAATACTTTCTTTTCATAAAATTATTTTTACTTAAGATCTCTATATATCTTCTCTCTATAAAAGCATATTAAATACATGTAAAATTCGTTTCGATCCCGAGTAAATAGTTATATGCTCTCAGAAACTTTTTCCTAATCTGTAAGATACTAATTATTCAAGTCTGATGAAATTATAGCACATCTTACTACATTATGCTTTTGATTATTTTAATGTTCGTATTTCAATACTTTCTTTAATAAGAAGTCATTCAACTCAAGTTCATTGTATATGAGTTTTTATCTTTAAATGTATTATGGTATTGAACAATATGCACTTAAACGATTTTGAAGTCAATAGTTTTTTAGACACAGAAAATTTATTAGCAATGAATCACAGTATTAGGGAAAAAGAACTCATTCGTAAATGTCAGATTTTACAATAGTTGTTTGTAGAATTTTATTACACCTTGTATTTATTAGTTAAATAGTAATTTTATGGTAAATGACGCTGGGTATAATATAAAGACGGATTTGATACAATATGTATCATGATTTTGTAACAAAGTACAAAGTACTAAGTTACGTGAAACTAATGATGGACGACATCTATCCTAGGCAAAAATTACTAAATCGAACATAAGAAAAACTGCTGACTTGACTTGTGTATCTTTTACATATAAGTTACTTAAATTTACGCATACGTTATTAATTTCGAAAATTGTATACGATCATTATGCCTACAAGTTTTTAATTATAAGCTCTTCTTTATAGCAAAATTGTACGTGATAGAAAACTGAGTACAATAATTAATTACAATTTTGCTATTTATTACACTACATCATTGTAAAGTATGCGTAGATTTTTCGATTACATCGTCAGACTTTATTTACAATTTTAAGTAATTACCGATTTTTTTATTTATATTTAGATGCCAATATCATGTTTCAAATTAAAATAAAAAAATTAACCAACATCCAAACGGCAAGTTGCATTTGTTTTCGGATTACAATAATTACGAATGCATACTTCTATTAGTGTAGTACTGTGCTTGAAATTGACCTATTATAATCAAGTAATATTTCTTTTACAAACTATTATTCTTATTGATAATAAATTACTTAAGCTGATGTTATATAAAACACATACATATAAATACACTTTTTACGAGGTGTGAACTACTGAATATGAAGATATACTTTTTTTTCTAATGCCAGAGGAAGAGGGAAAAAAGTATAAATATATCAGGAGAAATACAAATATGTTTCTATTGAAATTCAGGACACAAAACTATGAAGTATTTAGACATTAAAAATAACAATTACGTTAAAATGAGAACAGCTCTAATGGAAGAAAACAATTTACTATTATCTAATCGTTAAGTTACGTGTTTCTTTTTCGTATTTTTTTTTTATGAATTTTTCTCTTCCTCTGTATACTATTTCTACATCGTATATGTATATGTATATATGAAGACGTATTATAATAGTAAACATCTATAAAACAGTTTATTGCGGTGTTCGGAAAACGGAAGTATATAAATTAAATAAATTACATTATATATAGACGGATAATACATGATCAGACTTGTGAATGCATATTGAAATTGTCGAATTTTCTAATATTATTTTAATGTGTTTTTATACGTATTATTCTATGAACCGTAAGCATCGCTTTGAAGTAAATATTACTATCAGAATAGTGATGCTAACCTGTATAGAGTTACATACAAATGTTTGTGCATGATCATGGATAATATATTAAATAGGAAATTAACACAAATATGCACCTAAATACTGATCGTTATTCGGCCTCTGGAAGCACGTAAATTCATCTTTGTTAATTTCACACGGTTTCGTATGAAATCGTTTGCTTTGTAGCAACCATGCACGAACGTGCACATGCATTCTAAGTAAGAAAAAAAATTATACACTCCTACCTATATATTACAGATATAAAGACAATTTTTCTAGAATTAACAAAAATATCGCTTAATCATCTATCGAAATCTATTGAACTGAAACATCTATTGTTGTGCAAAAGTATAGGCCAGTCTTTAACAATTACATATTTCATAAAATTGTCGACCCGTGTTTTCGCGTAAAACTTAAAATTATTACGTTTCTTGAGATATGTATTTGTATAAATAGAGAGACAGTACCTTAACAAAGACATAACACAGTCTATAAAACTTCTGTATCCTTCCATACTAGATAAAATCGAAAACATAATTCAATAGAAACATAAAGTGTACTCGTAGAATATTATTTGTCAAAACTGACCGTAATGAAATACAAACGTGGCATAATGATAAAAAATACTTGAAACCTGTATGTTACAAACAATGATATCACAAAACATACTGCGTAAATTCTTTAAAAGCAACAATATAGAAAAGGATCAAGTAAAACCTTAACGACTCCAGTCGGTTGTCTGTTCTCCAAACTGGTATTTAAACAACAATCCTTTTATAAGAGAAAAGTAAAAAATTGAGACAATAGTAACACAGAATTTAATAATATGTCATGCATTAAAAGGAAACGTACTTTTAGTATAGTTTCACGATCATTCTATTAGAATACACGAATACACAGTTTCCGATATAAATATGTATAATTACCTTCACAAATCTTTATTACACACAGAGTAATCATGAAATTAATTTTATATTTCTTTAGAAAAATTTTTTGTTCAAATGGCAGTATCGATATAGCACAATCTCATACTTCTTTACTAGTCCTTTTGTTTATAAGACCAATGGCAGTATATATCTTGTATTACTTTTAGCACGCTAAATATGTATCTTATTTTATCATCATGACAAAAAATCACGAGAACGTACTGCGTGTAATGCACAAGCGTATGCTTGATACACCGTTTTATGCAGTGCAGTACGAATTAATTTTGTTATTAAAACCGTACACTTACCCACGTACCGACGATCATACGATTGTATATCATTGTGCAGAATTATATACAAGTTTCTAATAAAAAATGGCTTTGTGTTGTATCTCAGAAGGCTTCGACGAAACTTGCCGGAAAAAGTCCTGTACGTCCAGTTCTTTGTTGTGTACCCTTGTACCAACCGTCGTCACGCTTCTTATGTACATAAATTATATCTCCTACACGTAGTTCTAATTCGAATTCACTGTTAGGTGGATATGGCACAATACAGCGGAATCTGTACACGCGTTCTCTGTAAAAATAAAATAATTATTGTATAAAACATAAAAGTGTGAACTGCCAATGTTTCGTCTACATTGTAACCACCCAGTCAGCCAAACCTGTAAAGCAAAATTTTGTCTAATGCCTGTTACAAAGTTATGGCTACAAATTTTGCTATAAACAACTTGTGCGCACATTAACAGCAACATAGGCGGCAAACTAGGTTGCGCAAACCTTATTCCAGTTTTCCTCTCAATTTGACATCGGTCATGTTTGGCTGACTGGGTAGGATCCGCTACAATGCTGGTGAAACGTTGGAATAATTTTGTCTAGGAAGTTCTCAATAATAATAACTTTATGACGCCGAGTCGTGTGAGCCCCAAATCTCCCATAAAAATCTACACTTTCATAAACATTCGCAGTTCAATTATAACGTGAATAACATAAATAAATGAAATAATGAAGATTGTTAGTATTAAATAGTTAAATACTACCGTTCGCGAGAAGGTTGCTGTTTCGTTTGTTTTCCCATACCAGCATCCAAAGAGTTGCTCTTACGGTGGTGATTTCCGACTGTTGTACACATCATTCCACCGGATTCGCTGGATCTATCAATATTAAGAGAATAGAAATATAATCAAACTCAACTGGTTTGTAGAAATAAAATTAAATCGTGTGCAGTTATTATATAGTGAATATACATATATACGCATACTCAATTAACGAGCAATGTTCTAATGGAATTTGTGATCGTAATAAGGGAAACAATAAAAGCAATTGAAAAACGTGCCCAAGTAAGACAGGCGTGAAACATAATGCTTAACGCTATCAACATACTAAGCATTTATAACACAAACGATCCTTTGAGTTTTCATCCGCATACTTACCTATGTTAACGCACATTTAATCGTAAACGTTAATACAGGACAAACATATACATCACACAATTATTATACACACACACGTAAATTTGCGTCAAATACAAAACTGAATCTCCAATTTCATATATGAGCTGAACAAATATACTTTACTCTGGACGTTATGTATCTCTTAGCGACTCTATTTGCCAAAAGAAGATTTATAATTATAAGCAACGACTAACCTCTGTAGGATTGAGACCGGTAAAGATGGTCTCTCCTTGTATTTAAGTCTTTGTGAAGATGTGACGTGCCCTTGTACAGAGCCTGGACACAAACGATGATGGTTGTTTGAAGTATTTAATTCCTGTGTGGCTCCCACCTGTAGCAACTGACTTGGGCAAGATCCCGATCTAATTTTAAATATACCCGCCCAACCCCCCCGTGTAGAATTAGACAAATAAATCAAGACGTGCGCAGCTCATATTAAGATAGAAAAGAAAAACAGAAAACAAAGATAAAATTAAATGAAAATACACTGAACGAAGAAGTTTATACTATTCTGTACGTCATGTGACGACTTGCTAGTTTTTTCCATTATGTATGTGCGCAAGCATCAAACGCATGCAGTGATCTTACCGAATGCGAAAAATGTACAACACACGGTGAAGATACACAAATACACGTATCTTGTATATTTACAAAAACATAAATAACAATACATGCGATTTAAAAAAGAAAAAAAAACTATGTTAGATATATTATGGGCATGCACATTATTATTCAGAGTCAGTGTTCGTTTTATTCCAAATTTGTATAAAAAGTGGAAACACTTTACATTTAACGCATTACACTTGTGCAACGCACAAAGCTGTCGTTATTGTATCAGAAGGCAGATCTTACCGAATATGTACCGGATTGATGGAATTACCATCATCAAACACAGGATTATCCATTGAATATGTCGCAGGTGGCGGAGATTTGGATTTTTTAATGTTCGTTAATCGTCGCATTAAGGAAACACATTTATCTTTTTTCTCTTTCTGCTATAACCAAAGAAGACAAACACAGGATCGCACAATACTAATAGCAGTGATGTAATGAAGCAAAAACATATTTCAAGGAATTGTTACTTTTTCGGTGCTCTTAGGCGGAGCAACAGCAGCAGCGGCAGCAACAGTGGCAGAAGAGGGGGATGCAACCGCACGTAAAGTATTGTTTGGGCTTCTGTTCAATTCAGTTATGGTGGAAGAAGCAGTTGCGATGATATTGCTGTTGTTAATACCAGCACCGGTAGTAGTTGTAGTCACCGACGGCGGCAGTATAACTTGTTTCCCTGGCGAAGCTAAAATATAAAGAGGTATATCTTGCATACACTGGTATCGTATATTTAATACAATTTCTACATACAAATATTCGATGACATCACAGCACTGTGACTGCGCCCAAGAGGATTCACCGGATTTTGTTCATTAGGTCGTGGAGGACTTTTCTCTTGGTTCTGAGTTTGACTTGGACCGTGCCAAGACGATGATACCATAGGCGAAGGACTGATAGCTCGTGGTGGCAACTCTGGTGGTAACAAGGTGCGCGAACTATACGGTTGAGGAGCAGGTCCTTTGTTTTTGGTGTATGTCACAGTAACTCGTGATTCGGAACCGTTCTGACCAGTCGATGACGGGAAACTTTGATGTTGCCCCGTATTCTGTGATCCTCCGAATAAATTAACCAGATACCTATGAAAATGTATCGCCAATTCAGATCAGAGAACTATATTTTAAATGTGCTTGTAGTATAGGGTAGATGTCCCAATTACTGCCAGTGTCTCTAATACTGCCACTTTATTTATTTTACTTAATAAAAACGAAACGATGTACGAAGAATTGCGTACAAAAAATTTTATTATTAAATTAGGACTCTGATTTACATAAAAATAATAAATACATGTACTTGTATGTATCTGGCATTTAAAAATTAATGTTGAAAAATGAAAGTGTAATTTGAGGGTCAAAAACGCGTCTACGTAAGTAGGAAGTGATGACGAAAGTATACTAAAGAGCCGTAATTATATTATTCAATCTATATATCTTGCACAAAATGAATTAAAGTGTATGAGAATTACGGTACAATTAATAAAACGAGTGATAGGTATTTCTTGTTAAATTATGATAATTAACGGAAACAGTATTAGGGGCAATATTTTATGTTAAATAATATTATGTTCCAAACTGAGACGATTTATAGGTTAAACAACACGTAAAATGTTTAAATGAAGTTACGCTACAATCTTAAGGTGGCAGTAATTGGTACATCTACCCTATGGGTATCTCTGACGTACTTAGCGGGCACGACATAATTTCCAGGAAAGACTCCACACTTTTGTGTACGCTTCGAAGTCCCTTTGAACCATCCATCTTGACAACGTTCTGTTACCATGTAAGTGCCACCTTTTCTTAATTCGAGCTCATCGGGCTTTTGCGGTTTATACGGATGCACAGCTACGTATGCAGCTGGTAAATGAGTTCTACTAACGACGGTAGTTGTAGGTAAACTCTGCGACGGTTGCGCAAGAACAAGGTCACTACTGCCACTTCGTCTGTGCCGAAGATTGTGATCGGCGCCGCCTGCACTAGCCTGAAAAATACGAATTTGTACCATTGCAGCTTACCTGAAGCTTACAAGCATGTAAAATTTTCGAACATAACGTCAATGTCCCTATTTCTAATCACCTCCTGATTTCTGCTCAGTACGTATATTTTTTATTTAATGTAAAAAGTTAAATAATAAATTAGTTACGCAAAAAATTATTTTAATTAGTTCAATATTTCCATACAAAATACTACAGCCCGCTGTTCAATAGATCGCAGCATTTTAATAGAAATAAATTTAATAAGTGTATCCGTCGTAAAGAAACGTGATTTGAGCGGTGCCGTTACGGTGCCGAATCTTTAATATTGTTCGACAAACTTTGATTTTAACACTTCCATTTTTGCTGAGCAGAAATAGGGACATTTTATACTTCATATTAAATAAACTATTATTAAGTTTAAATGTTTTTAAAAACACTTTTATTTAAATTTAATTATAAAGGGAGGTTTAAATTTTATATCTAATAAGATTTTTTGTCGATTGTTGCATAAATAAATAATAAAAATCAATTTCTGTGATAGCGGAACTCTTACGTGATTAGAAATAGGGGCATTGACCTTAAATCTAATCAGTAATGATGTCTCACCTGCAAAGGGGAAAACGAGTCATTGCTGCAACTACTGTTACTATTTCCAGCTGCATTGTCCACTGGAGGACTGAGTATTTCTGCACTGTGTCTGTGGTGTGGATGAGCCTGATGACCAGTATTAACAGCAGTGAAACTATGACGTTTGATATTATGTCTATTTCCAACTGCAGGAGGAGAAGTCGCCGGGCTACTAGGACTGCTAGGAGCAGTGCTGGAACTACTAGAAGTACTTGAACTATTAGGAGTATTTGGAGTAGTAGTTGAGGAACTACCTCCTGATGATACATTCGAAACAGTATCGGAAATTGGTAAACTTGTATTCTGTGAAAAAAAAAATACATTACAAATTAATATATATTTTTTTATTTCGTTTAAAAATCAATATATGTGTAAGTCAATTACCTGCACAAGTTGGGGTCGTGGTTGACTTGTTGTTTGTATATTACGCGAATGATCAGTCGGTATTAAGGGTGTAGTTTCCTCGTTAGTAGGAGTAGGAGGTGCTACTCTCGATGGACCTGGCTGTGCACTAATCATAGAAAATACAATTATGTTAGATACAGATGTAAATATTGAGTTTACTTTGTAAATTCATTAAAATTACTTTGTTGAAAGTTTCATCAATGCTCTTGCTACACTGTTCAGCTCTACAAAAGCCAACGGAAAGATACCAATTTTGTCTAACAGTTTTCCTTCTGCCCAATTCTCATCAACTCTTCTAATTACACTAATAACTTCACCCTGTAAAGGTATTTTTTACATTTCTTATGTATTTGTTTCACAGAAAACAGATGTGTATGGTATAAGAAGCAGGCAAGTTATATAAATATGTTCTTTTACCTTATTAAATGTAAGACAGCCATCTTCATCGTCATTGGTCATTCTAAAATCATAAAGTGCTTTGCATTGAGGAATATGTGGTGTCAATGGTGTCATTACCTATAATGTACAAGTTATTAATTGTTAGTAAGATAAAACAGGAAAGGTAATACTTAAAATATTCTCAAGCTACCTGAACATAAGAAAGAGGAAAAACTCCATGACTGTTAGCACTTTCTCCAAAACACCAATTGTTATCTATCTTTTTACAAAGAATGACGCTATCGCCCTTCTTGAAAGATAAATCACTGAAACATAAGAAAAAACAAACAAACAGATGAAGCAGATTCTCACAGGAATCGATGGAATTATAAATGAAAATATTTATAATGTATTTGTAACAAAAATTACCCTGGAACTTTTGACACGTAATCATAAATTGCACGACCATATGCCAGATTGTGTAGTTGGACTTGCTTAGCTGCAGCGTTTGCATGTCGAATTGGTTCATTTGTGTATGCGGTGGTAGTAAGACTAGCAGTTACAGCAGGAGCTGGAGTAACCTGATGACCACCAAAAAGTCTTTGTGGTCCTGGATTGCTCTTGGTCACAGATTTAACTGTTTGTTTGGGAGCGGCATTGCGCATTCCCTCGAGAATACGCATCAACAATACATTAGGAGGCAAATCGTCTACTTTAGCTTCGACTAACACGCGGCATTCGGGACAGCGCAGCTCCCGATGGGTGCTAACGATCTCCACTAAACATTTCTTGCAGAATGTATGTTGACAGGGAAGAACTTTGCTCGATGTGTCCAGTCGCTCGAGACACACCGAACACTCTAACAAATCGTTCAGCATACATTCGTCCATTCTGACTATCGAGTATACCTAACACGTTCACTTTCGTCGATATATATTTCAGTTCGTTCGATTGCAACCGTTTTCTCGGTGACTGCTTGTTCCTCTTACTTCTCCGATCTTCCCACGCGTCCCGTCTTTGTTGCACCCATAGGCCGCCATACACCTGACGCACTTGTCTCCTCATATAACAGGCAATAACGAGACTCAGCGAACGTGTACAATTCACCGATATGTCCAGTTCAAATGCAAATTATGCAAACCCGTGAACATGTTACCTGATCCGTTTACGAACTTTCCAACACCACTCTTCCACCCTTTCAGTCACCGCAACCGGAAAACCCTTGTTAGGTGCGACAGTGTACTACGCACTGTCATCCTAGTGTTCGTGATTCGTCTCACAAGTCACACACGCATATCTCACACACAGAACTGTATCGATCAATCGGACACTCATCGATTACAGTCGATTCTGAAAGAAATTAACAACTATTCGTGAGTATGTACCGTATAATCAGAAATTTTATGAAATAATAATGGTTTATGAGTGAAATTAAAGAACGATTATAAAGACCCTCCATTGAAAGTCTTTCATGCACATATAGCTTTGCTCTATCAATACGTTTTAGGTGTCACAGTGTTCTTAGGAACTTGCGAGAATCCATTTATATTTGTAGCCCTCTAGTGGTACATACTACGCTCCCGACAGCAGCTCTGTCGAATAAGTCCACCGACGAGCTTTTATCGTAATATTTACCGCATAAGTTTCTGAATTTGGTGCATTCAGAGACAGTGTTACACGATGGTGACACAGTATAACTCGTACGCAGCTGTGTCATTGCCAGATGAATAAAACCCATACCGTGTGATACAGCCTTTTTTTGCTCATTCCCGCCTTTGACAAAACAAAAGGGACGAAAAATGTTGGAGTCGAGTGTAACGAGTTGGTAACGTATAGGACCGACCAAGCTGCTATCGAGATTGTACTGTATTTTGATCATCGGATATACGTAGGTCGCGTCGTTGCAATCAGTTGCAATTTAAAGAACGTTTGGCACAGATAGATGCACTGATCCTTCAATCCTTGGTAGAAGTGTTTAGGGTCTACTGTTGAATTCGTAAGCGTCATCGATGGAGCGACGAATTTTGTGAATGTTGCGAAATGTCAGCCGGTTGATGTTACTTGATAAATTTTGTCCGACGATCGTAAATTTTTTGCAAACATTCTAGCGATCTAGAGGCACGATGGATCCAGAACTTATTGAAAAATTTATTGAAGTAACGGGTATGTATTGCTCTAATTGGACTTGAACATTTTGAAGTCAAATATAGTAAAGGACAATGATAGAAATTGTTCAATTTTGGACCTCTTTGTCAATGAAAAATTTTCCACAGGATATATTTCTACAAAATTTTTCGTTTGCAGTCGAGTCCAAAATAGGCCAATTTCTACCATTGTCCATTCCTAAAATTTTATATGAAAATACTTCTTTATTATTAGGGGAAAGTGAAGCCACTGCTCGTCAATACCTATCCCTGACCGATGGTAATGTGGAGTCTGCAATAACTTTAATGTTTGAAGGAGGTCAAGCACCTGAACCTGAAAGCATTGACCCTGAACCAGAAGTGAGACCACCTATTTTACCTACACAAGAGATATTGGTACCATCCGATGCAGCTTGCTCTTTCCCAAGAATGTCGAATAATGTGTTTGATAGATTTAGGGATTTTGCAGTGGAGACACGTAAGTGTTATTAATCTAATTCTGTTTAACATTAAATGATATGTAGGAAGTATTTAACAAAATGAAATATCCACTATAGAACGACAAGAAGAAGAAATGACTGAAAGAGTATCAGGGACTAAACAAACCTCTCAGCGCAAGTCAAATAGATTGGAAGATTTATTTAGACCTCCATACAGTATCCTGTTCTTAGGTTCCTTTTTGGAAGCTCGTGAACATGCCAAAACATTGAATCGTTGGTTACTTGTAAATATCCAAAACCCACAAGAATTTGCCTGTCAGATACTTAATAGAGATGTTTGGTCGAATCAGCAAATTCAGGAAATTATAAAGGATCATTTTGTCTTGTGGCAAGTAAGTTGTAACGAAACATTGGTTTTTTGATATTAACAGAAATCAAAGATGAAATGTGTAACAGATTATATGTTCTAACAGGTTTTGTCAAATAGTAGTGATGGGCAGCGCTACATAGATTTTTACAATGTATCTAAATATCCTTACTTGGCAGTAATAGATCCTAGAACAGGAGAATGCATGCAAACGTACAATCACATTACTGTTGATATTTTAATGTTTACATTAAATGATATGCTGAGTACTCACCCATCTCCAGAATGTGTAACAAGTGATTCATTCAGTTCCAAAAAATGGAACAACTATCCCGCAACCACAGTGACTAATGATAATTCCGTATCTAATTCAAAAGTAAGTGTCCATTTTCCTACATCTAAAGTCCGTATAAGTATTGAAATAATTATGTCTTATTCATGTATTGATTGTACTTTTAGGATTACGATAGTAATACACGAAGCTCTAAACATTTGATTGATAGCTTGAATGAATCCGATAGTTACAATGGCATAGCAGACATTCAGAGTTCAAGTTCAACTGTCCATACTAATGCATCTCAAAATACAAATAAAAAGAAAAGAATAGACGAGCCAAACTTAAAGGAGCAAATTCCAAATATTTCAAAGGTATCTTTATAAATCGTTCATACAGAATTTTTATATGCAACTTACTGTAACGAAAATGTATCTGAATATTTGTTTAGGATGAATTGTGCGAACCAAAATGTGACTTGAACAAAATTAAAACAGGTAAGCAATTATTACATTCTAATTGAGTCGTACGTTTTTATAAAGTGTTTACAACTTAAGTAGTTAAATAATTCAAATATTATTGTATATAGGTAGCGAATCTGTAAGACTCTGTTTGAGATTGCCAAATGGTAAAAAGGAATCAATATCAATGTGTCCTGCAAATACAGTAGAAGTAAGCTTTGTCATGTGTTATATATGAGTCGAGTAAAATATAGGTGAAACATACATCAATTGTTACTTTCTAGGATTTTATAAACAAAATGGAAAGCTTGGGTTACTCATCTTCTGATCATACTTATTTAGTGCCGTTTCCAAAGACGAATATTGGTGAACTTTCTCTAAAACTACATTTATCAGACACAATATTATCTCCATCAAACACAGTATTTATAACAAAATTATAGTAATATGGTAAGTGTTCCTTTTTCATTTACTCAATATTATCCGAAATAATCGACTCCAATTGTTTCTATTGCAGAACAAGACATTGTACTACAAATATTTATTTTCTTTCAACAATCAATTGGAACATATCTTAAGTTCAAAAAGTACTATACAACTTAAAAACGAATAGTACATAAATATCTATGCACACTATGTGTCTTCGATTAAGATTGATTTTGATTGTAATTTTTGCATTTCTTATTATTTGATGTTCCAAAAGTAAAGTTTCTAACTTTAAAAGTAAAAGACACAAATCAAGAGGAAGATTATTAAAGGCTAACAATTTTTTTTAAGTAAACGAATAAGAGAATAATGGTATTTGTTTGAGATTTTAACAGTAACTATTGAAGAACTCATTGTACTTCTGTAACAATATTAGAAAATAAGTTTCAAATAACTTCCGCTGCTTTTTTCTTTTTCGTCTGTAATTTTAGTTGTGTTTCCTAAATATTCCGTGTTTATCATCATATAATTCATGGTTAAATAAATTTCTTCATTAAATTCGAAATATAAATAAATATATATTTAAACATGCTCTGTTTAAATGTATTCACCGTCCACGTTTACTGTGCAACAAAGAACGGTTTATTCGTCAAACTTACTCATTCGCGAGTGCCAAAAAGTTAATTTGAAGTATTTTTTTTTTTTTTTTTTAAATATAAATTTTATGATGTGACCTGCCAAGAAAATATATTTTATGTTTTTGCGATCATAATAAATCTACTAAGAATTTATTTACTTAAGGAGTATAATGTTTAAGTATTCAATTTTCCAAACGAGTGCACCAGATAGTTTAGTAAATATACTGCAACATCCCTTCTTTGAAGGAGCTTCAAATTTTACGATAATAAACATTGCTATCATTGCTAATATATTGCTATCTTTATTTACACGTATGCAATACAAAGTTGATACAGTAACTTAAAGATTTACATCATAAGACAGTAAATATAATTAACTACTATGATTAAGGTCTTGGAAGGGTTTATAATTTACATAACTCATATACATTCACAAAAATTTCATTGACTTCAGAATCTTAATTGCCTTACTTATACAGGCATTCCTCGAGTTATGATGGGGTTCCGTTCCGGAACTTTCGTCGTAAGTCGAGCTTCGTACATAATATGTTCATACATACACATATGTACTTTCCTCTTTAATTGAATGCATTGCGAATGGTTTTCAATATATGCAATTTTAAATAAATTCACTGATAAGGAAACATACACTGGGATAATAACATTCAAAGAATTAAAATTATTACACAATTATTTAATCAAATAGTATTTATTTTCAGTTACAATACATATATGTATGTATTTATTAGATATTTAACATATTAAATTTAATTCAAAAATTTCTATTTTAACCATCGTTTAAAAAAAAATATCTTTTTCTTTACAGTCGTAAGTCGAAGAGGTCGTAACACTAGAAATACCTGTATTTGCATAAATATTGTTTCATAGATTTTACATTAGTTAATTTTATTACACAGTTTAATTATTTTGCTGTGGAAATTTTAACATAGATACCTCTCACTGTGGTATTCATCCAGAAACATAATTTCCATTAAATTAAAGCAGCATTCAATAGTCATTAGTAAATTACATTCACTCCTAGATGTGGTTAAAGTGGGTTACTACTGAAGCGATTGGACAAAGGTTGTCTGTGCACGTACGACTATACCAGTCACATCTTCTGCTTGATGAAATAAAAAAATATATCGAGAAATTAGGATTAAGAATTGATTATGTGCCAATATGAAACATAATTATTGAATAACAAAAAATAATTAGTACTGGATTAAGGTGTTAGCTGAATCAATATTTTTCACTGTCACCAAATATCTATGAAATATAGTTCCTTGTTTACATAATGTATGAAGAAAATATGTATCTACAATGTAACAAGGTTGTTCAATAAATACATCAAATATATAAATAAACTTAAATATACAATAAATAGAATATATAATCTCATCGAAATTATACTTCTTAAAGAATTTTTTGTTGATATTTAAGCACTTTTATTTTCTCAAGATTTTACATTGCAACTAGGAGAACAGATTGCGCACATTCCATATTTATTGATCTAAATTACCTTCAGTCCTCATTTAGAAAACGAGGAAAACTGTCCAAAAATATGACACATAATATTATCAATAAACCACCAATGCTTTCAATATTATCTACAATCTACACATTCGTCAATACTTTAACTATTATATAATAATTTTATTTGATGTAACATTTCATAAATACAATATTTGTATTAGTTTACATTCATAAGTAAATATACTAAAATAATTAAGCAAGCATGAAATTGTTATGCTCTTAATTTCTTTTTAATCAGGAAAGCACAACGTTAGAGTAAAAAAATGATTTTCTGTTTTAAATAAAAATAATAAAAATACATGTATATATTTGTCTTTATGTAAATACACACAATTAAGTACATAACAATGGAATAGTAGAAGTTTATGTAATAAATTCTTCTTTCATACCAAAATATTGCAAGAAAATGCCCATTGGTGTACGCTCCAATCCAATCCCCTCGATTTTGTTGACAATCTTATTCTTAAGATGCCTTAATCTCAACGATGCGTGTATAAAAATTACTAAAATGAAAAATGGAATCCATATGAATTAATGAAAATATTATGCATAGTGAATTAACTGTAAAACTTACTGCAAAATGACAATAAGAAACTGAATAACACCAGAAAAATTGAATTCAAGTTAACAAACACATAATATGCGCATAGAAAAAGCATTACAAGTTGAAGTAATGGATATTGTCTTCTTATGTTAGCTACTTCTTTATTCTCAATGGTTCCATAAAGATATTGTGTCCACATTAATACCACTGTAGATACACCAAATAATATCTTTGAAGGATGCATTGATCTGAAAAATAAAAAATTTAAACTATATAAAAGTCCATACACCTTACCAAACTATAACCATTCGAATCTTAACACTTACCCTACAATAAGTATGATTGCGATTGACATATAAAGGTAGTTGGTTTGATAGTAAATAAGATTATTTACCACTCTGTTACCCCATTTCTCGAAATCTTTAAAATTGGGTAGTTGGAAACGCGACGATTCCAGAATGAAATCGTTTAAACTCCGAAGGGGTGGTAACTTTCGTCCATCAGGTATTGCCTTGGCTTTATCCATCGTTCACGACTATAAGTTAGAAACTCGATTCTTACGCTTTTATGTTAGTCAATCTTTTCGTTTTGCCTCCCGGTATTTTTAGACGATGACCACTGCAAAACAAACGTCATGCAAGTTCACGAATTCTACATTACCCTCATTCGAAGACAATAAATTAGATCACTCTGTCAAGAAGTTTCGACCTTTGCAAAACCACGACCACTTACATTTCATCAATCAGACTGTGAAAGATTAGTCATAATGGAGAGGAATTACTGCAAAACCGGTAGGAAAACCGATAAAATTTCAGAGCGAGTTCTCTTATCTACCGTTAAATAGCAAACACCGAAGAACAATATAGTATTCGCGTCATTCTTTATATATAGAAAGTCATCACAGCGCGCATTTTAAAAGTAATTTTACTGACACTGGCCGTTAACAATGGAATTACATATATTACACTGAAATAGACCGAAAACCAATTAGAATACCGTATATCTCCTAAATAAGTGATAATTAACGCTTACACAATTATACTATTAATAAAAACTTTCAATTTATGCTCCTGTACACAAACAAGTTTATTTTTATTCGCTTACATATTGTTTTCAACATGTTATTGGGAAAATTATCATATCATAAAATGGTTGAAAAACATGTGCTGCATGTTACATGTCACAACGATATGTATAATATACTAGTCAACACTGTCAATACATTATAGTCAAAATAGAAAATAGATTTGGATAATCGATATAATAAGATTAATCTTAAGTATTAATAGGAATCTTACAAACTTTCAAACGTATAGAAAGGCACATGAGGTTCCTTCGTCCGAAATCATGAAGTTTAAATCGTTTAATTTATAGCATCGCATGCGTCGATCCAGTCGTTGTATACATCGATCGGTTCTGATAGCACATTGACAGACGTCTGATAATCTTCTAAACAAACTCGACATGAAATCCTTGCGGTGTTTCGTCCTTTGTCCCTACAATCACAAAAAATGCGACATGTTATACTCCGTTTCGGCAGACGTCGCTTTATTGTAAAGCACAGGACTTACATTTTAACTTCGCACGATTTCTCGTGGTTACAAAATGGGCACGTGAACTGTATATCCATAGGCTCGATAGCTTTTCTCTTTTGGGGGGCCTGTCGTTTGCTCTTTCGCCGTCCCATTTTTCAGTACCCTTTTGACCGTTTCAGTTTCAGCTTCTGGCAAAATAACCGTTACAACGATTTAAATGTTTCGCGTGGGTTTTCCAACGATGTGTATCAGCAATTCTATTGAAATTTTTGTTAATTGTGGAGTGATAAATATTTATTTAAAACTCACTGTCAAATGATTCGAAATATCAGAAATTTTTTTTCTGCTCTAAATCAACTTTGTACATATATAATTACATGAATTTCAGAACCTTGTACCGACAAATGTCGAAAGGTGACTGAGAACGTTACTTGACGTTACTATTCGTGAAAACATCAAAGCAGTTGTAATTTGATCATCTGTAAACGACAGCGATTGTTTCGTTTTGGAGCTTATTTTTTCAGACTTGAATGTTCAAACTATATGCTGTATATATATAGTATATGCTAACTAGATTTTTTAGTTCACATTATTATTTTATTCAGACCGAAATAATATAGAGTACACAAGTGGGGAGAAAATGACACACATGTTACTTATCCGAATTGACATTTAATTGTGTATATTTACCATAGAATTTAATAATTATAATGAGGGTCTTTGATACAAAATTAAGATTAAGTATGTTACAAATTAGTCTAAAAGAATTCCAAGCACGCAAATAAGTAGATTCTGTGATTTGATACTGAATCATAATGATTTATTTGTTATGTAATTAAATATTAATAACACGTGATAATTTTTGCACCCTATTGAGCAGCAAATCTCCCTGTTTGACCATAGCTTGATATTGCCAATTTTTGCTATCCGGTCTATTGGTTTCGACTACTCCACCGACGCGATCCACTTTACAATGCAGTCTTCCCGCTGCAATAAAACGTGATATTTCCCTGCAAGATAAAATTAAACCATCAGTAGAGGTTATAAACATTTCGTGTAATTAAAAGTAAAATCTGTAAAACCTACTGATCAACGTATTCTACTGTAACACCAAATGCTTCTGCCATGTATTGTAATGTCAGAGATCTATAAGATTCCAGAAGTTGCGTGTACGCCAGAATTCGCATTTCTCTAACATAATATCGGTAATGAGGGAATATTAAATAATCCCTGCGCAGTAAGCCTTCAACGTGTGCTAAAAATGTATTACAATGTTGTGACATATTTTATTGTTTTCAATAATTAGGTGTTTCATTCTTTCAATAAAAATTCTCTTTACCAAGATTTTTGAAGAAATCAGCGTAGTGACAGTTGTACAGAGAAAACAAGTAATCTTTCACATCTGAATTACTGTGAAGTACTTCTAAAATTTCGGAGCCCTTGATGATTTTATCCCTGAGTTCATTTCTGGGCAAACTTATCATGCTTAAGTATACTGTGTACCTCACAAACATATTGTAATCCATTAGCTCGTAACTTGTAAACGTGCTAATTGTATCCAAAAAAAAGTTTGCAGCTTCTTTAAAGTCACGCACTGCTATACAATATGTTCCTTGATAAACTTTGAGACGATTTCTTCTGTCCCAATCACCACCCTCTTCTATTAAACTAAAATGAAATGTTGTTGCAAATACTTTTTTTCTTTTATGTAGTACAATTACATAAAACTTAATTTTAATATTTTTATACCTTTTAGCTTTTTCTATGTTTCTTGTAATATGGTCATGATCCAAATAGAATAATCCAATCCTAATATTATGAAATACAATGTCTAATCTGTGACCCAAAGATACAGTTTTATCATAAGTTTTCCGAAATGCAGAGATAGCACCTTCTTTGTCCCCTATTCTGCAAAGGTGCTCCGATTTTTTAAGATTTGCTTCACGAACTTCCATTTCTCCTAAATTCTTTTCAGCATCATCAATTGCATCATCTAGCTCTTTTAATTGTTCCATATTGCGTGCTTTCATTGCAGACAACAGGGCTTCATCGGTAGGCCAATCCAAATCTTTACATACATCTTCATAAAATGGAGCCATGTCTAGAGAAAAGAATCATATTGAAAAAGTACACAAATGCTAACAGTAATACACACTGTAAATGTGAATTACACATTAAACTGGTAAAAAAAAGCTACATTATAAAACACGGAAATCGATTAATACGTCAAGAAATTAATAAACTGTACAGAGAATTGAAGACTGACGAGGTTATGGTAAACGTCACGGCAGAATAACGTATAAATTTCTGTATTGTATAAGTAATAAAAAATATATAAACGTATAATTCAATTTAAGACAGTAAGAAATAATAAGTTATAACTGAAAATCTGTTAAATATATGTTTATATTGCAGCACTTAAATCGGTGAAAAAAGATGCAGTCTCACTTTCTGCTTTAATGGCATCTAGAAGTTTATTTTTTAAAAAAGGATCATCTTTATGTTCTGGCAGGCTCAACAAAAATTTAGTTTGAGCCAACTCTAAATTCGGGTTCTTCTCCAAACCCTCTTCTTCAAGATTTTCTAACGGCATTATAAACTAAAATTATAATTACAACTGTCGATAGACACAATGAACTAACACTTTGTAAATCGCGTAGAACACAGACTATGTAATAACTAAGATGCGATGTTCAAACTCTTTCGGTAAATTAAACAGTTACTAGGATTATTCGTGTTCCTAGTACAATCGATTCTCGACAACAACTCGATTTTCCTATATGGTAGAAGCTTAGAAGTCTTTCTTACGGAACTAGCTGCTTAGTTTGCAGTTTTGTTCGTAATATATGATCATTAGATATATATATTATTGCTTCAAATGCATCAAGCTCAAAAACATATGCAGCATTACGATAAAAGCTCGTCGATAAACTTCCGAGCAGAGCTGCTATCGAGAATCTGCTGTAGTTAATAACTATGTTATTATTCGGGTTACGCGATAAAATCTGGAAAAACTGAACACATTTGAGTTCGTAGTGTTACATAATATGAATTCATAGCATAAGTAGGAATATAGTAAATACAAATATTATTCATTCCAGTTAATGATGGAGCGAGTTGGTCCCTTCTTAGATTTAACGTAGTTCACAAATTCACCGTTCTCATAACGTAGAGGGCAGCAGAAAATCCCTGACTTTTTACACTATCGGTATTTCAGAACATGAGACACGAAGTCCCATAAGATGATAGGTCTATCCTTACCTAGTCGGTGCTTATAGGAATGCCAATGCATTAAACTATTCGTTGAAAACAATTGATTATTGGGATATTAATTAATAAAAGAAAGAAATCTTGAAATTTATGTAATTTCGAGGTTCCATTCTTGGATTTATTTCAAATAAAACGCAAAATGGACCAATCGAGGTCCACCACGTGACGAGCACGTCAGCATCGTGTTGTGACTTACTTCATCGTTAACGGAATGAATAAAGATAAAGTTATGTCTGCATCTCTATGCAAGCGCTGTCGCAGGATGACTTCAAAATTTCTCTGTACAATACAGTACTTTTTTTGTTTTATATAAAACAGTTATTGTTAGTAAAAAGATTGAATGCAGCATACACAATGTCTTCAGCGTAAATTATATAAGTCACAGAAATAATGAAAGAATCAAAGTCTCGTTTTAACGAATCAATTTATTTGTTGACACAAACTGCCAGTGACGTCGGTAGAGCCAAAGAAGAGTAAAGTTTGTCTCCATAGGATTCGTTACGTTTAAAATTTACAAGAGGGATCGCGCGATGCGATATCATTCATTCATGAATCGTACAATGCAACGCATACTGATTACCTTAGTATTCCTTTCTTTCCAACTATGATTTCGCGCGACGCTAATCATTCTTCTCTGAATAACATCGTTACGATTATCTTTGGACAGTAACAGTGAAAGAAGACTACAATACGGTCATTATGGGGAGGCTAACTGGAGTACTAGAAAAAGAAAGTTGTAGATCGTCTGACTTTTTTTTTCGATTAGATACAGTCGGTTTTTTTTTGTTTCTCTGGTAAAGCAATCGGAATGGACTCAAGACGATTCAAAATTATAAATTGAAACCACATTTTCACGTTGTTACGTCAAACTTTGACGTTGCTTCTGCTTTTTTCTTTTCATTCATTTTAGATCGTGCTATTTTGCAACCGAAGCGTCGTTTTTGGTTGATGCGCATTAAACGCTAAGACGTACATTAAATATAAGAATATGTGATTTTTAAATCAGTTCATATCATTTTTCGTTTTATCTAAGGATCGAAAGATCTTAATTTCATCGATACTCGAAACTTGTCCGATCTTTGGCTGCGTGACCAGCCGATTGTTTAACATCACTGATCGAATGCACGTAGTGTTTTGTTTCTTCGAGGGCGAAAATGACGCGTGTCGCGTTCTGGTAAAAAAAAGGTATCGTTTATTGACACAACAGAGTAAGAAGTTTGCGGATTCGGAACGAGCCATGTAGGTACGCGGTTGGTAAAAAAGTAGATACATACTCGGATAGCTGGCGCACCCTTTGGACGCGAATCGGCAATTAAAGTTACAAAGTGAACGGATACATGGTGCAGAATCAAGAATCCTGTTGCAACGGATATTTTTGTAATCGTCGATTTTGCGATTATTCCTCATTTCGACGAGAGTTCGTCATTTTTAAATTGGAAGAAACAATATGTATTGGAGATGCCGATTCGGACATTTCTCCTTTCGGGACTTTTCTTCCGTCGTTCTTAAACGATTACACCAGTGCCTATCCAGTTGAATTTCTAACGGCGTTGCTCAACCGTTAACAATCCACGAAACCCTTTCGATCGATCAAAAAGTTCGATCTCGTCGGATCTCGTCTGGAAAAAGTAACAGATTCAACGGAGTCCTTTTTGCTGTCTGATCACTCCGCTCAGTCCCTTCGTTTCCTCCAATAACCTGCACCAAGGATATAAAACGGTGCTCTCCACGATGAGCTTACTACGAGTATTCCATACGCGACCGCTGATCGAACGTACATTCGATGCGACGCGTAAACGGATATAAAGTCGAAACGGAACAGCTTCGTTCTGTCGACACCGCCCAGTTATGATGTGTACTTCTGGTTTGGAACAGCAAACGGTCGCGTACAAATATGCGAGTAAAGACATATTCGTCTTTTTTTTTTCCTTCGTTTAAGTATCTATGCGTTCCATCCAAATCTATTTACATTTGCTTGTAGAGTTGCTCGTGTATGTAATGGCAACGGTGAGAAAGTAAAAGTAAAAATAGCGTGAAAAGAGAAAAGGTGGTGTGCATTGTTTCGGATGAAGTTTTCAGCGGATTATCGTGTGATCTTTTACGAGGGAAGCATCATTGTTCCCACTACGATGTGAATGGGGAATTTGGGCGCGGGGAGGAACAGAAAAAAAGAAAAGAATAATTACGAGGAATCATCGAACATGATCCATTGGCCCACCTTTCCGAGGTGTAAGAAGAGGTTAAGTACATCGTTGGTCGATATAGAACGCATCACGATAATTGGAACGATCGATACGATACCGAGAATCGTGACGGAACCATTGGTGAAGGTACAAGCGGGTAGGCGAGTGAGCGAGCGAGCAGTCGATTACCGTTTCCGTCACGAATCGACGGATCGGTCGATCGGTCGATCGATCGGTCGGTTGGACGACACACACACAGTTTTAATACACCGTTTACGTTTAATAAGGTTTGAATAATGGAGGTTCGAAGCGATTAAAAAATACGTCGGAAGGCCGTGAATTCGGCCCAAGCTCTCTTACTCGCTTACGTTTTGTTTCTCGATACTTTCTTCTCTTTCTTTCTCTCTTTCCTCATTCTTTTTCTCTCTCTCTCTCTCTCTCTCTCTCTCTCTCTCTTTCTTTCATCAATGTTTTTTTTTCTTCATTTATTTCGATACGATCAACAGCGAAACCACTTAAATCTGTATAATATATTTATACTTAATAGTTAATCCTTAGCGATCAATTTACAATCAAGTTTAATTCGATTAATCGACGAAATGTTCAATTAGTTTGATAGCACGACGGCTGGCTTGCGTCCCGTTCGACACGCGCGGCAACGTGTTTCACGTTCCCGTTTTTTTTTCTCTTCTTCTTTTCCTTATGCAACTTCCTGTTCGTCGCCGTCTCCCTGTGTCGTTTTTTTTTTTTACATGCATTTTAATCTCTCCTTATCCGCGTTTCCCCCGTTTTGTCCGGTTCGTTTCATTATCATCGATGAAAAACAATTAACACCGACAGACACTTATGCTATAAACTGTTCCAATATCTCGGAATCGGAATGGATTCTGAAAAAACATCTACTATAGTTAATTGTCGATCGTACGCGCCATTTGTGTCCTTGAGGCCGATAGAGAAACAAAAGAAACATTCATTATATAGACATCAGTTATTATATCAACGATTCTCTCATCTATACCCTGTGCATCATTTTAAATGTTTTCAACACATTCTATGTGATTACTCGAGATAAATGTTTCTCGCTTATCGTAGATAGTCAATATATAATATATTTATATTTTATGTATATCCTGTGTAAATGTACGCGCGTGCGCGTGCACGCGTTCTCTCGTTGTTCGCGCAATTTCATCTGTAATTTCGTTTCTTATGCAACTTTTTCACGCCTCGACGACTTCGCGAGCGCGCGCGCGCGCGCACACGCGTACATTCGTTTGTTTTTTTTCTTTATATATATATATAATCATGCCAGATGCATAATTGTACAGCGTCGATCAGCGACAAAGGAGGATGCATTCGATCGTGCCATGCATCGATATCAACCGGTTCGCGGCGCCGATCCTGCGGGATCGGCGCGCGTCACCGTTGTGAATCCTCGATTGTTCGAAACGCGGCAATGAAATATAATCAACGAGACAACATAACGCGATAACCATTAATAAATCACGGTAACGAATTCAATATTTCACAGCGATGTCGAGAGTCAACGATTTTAACCGACAAACAAATTGCAACGAGAACGGCTATATGGCTGTAGCGGGTGCGAGGTTATGAAAGCCGTGGACGCCAAATTTGAATCGTCTATGGGGGAGGAGGTTTTTGTTGGTCCGTTTGGTCAGGCTCGTTTCACACACGTTCTGTTTCCCAAGGAATCCTTCGATTTGCTTTCACGTATTTACGTGAAAGGTATTTACGAAATATGGTATTAAGATCCATACACGGTTATTACACTGATATTTTTGCATAGTCGTTGTCGAAAACGCCAAATATCGAAGGAATCGTCAAGGTTCACCTAATGATCAGGCCCGAATTAAGATTTCTTGTGGCCCAGGGCTAACCTTCCGGGACTCCAGGGGGGGGGGGATACATAAATCTTCAAAAATTGCAATTTGTCCTAAATAAAATTAAATAACATATAGTCATAACGAACGCTTGATTATAATGAACAATGCTTCGTTATATTCTAACAACTATGATCCGATTAATTTCTCAAAAATTTCATTCAATTACTTTTTGACATAAGTGGAAAGCTTATCGCCCCCTATAAATCGCCCCCACTTAATCCGTCGCTGCTAACGATCAAAGAAATGTGAATTTTTCGTCGATTTTCGTACTTGCATTTCTACCCTCCATAAATTTATACGTAAAAGGTAAACACTCAACGTCGATACCATCAAGATTATTTTCGGACACAGACTGGTTTTGTATTCAATCTTTAAGCAATGTAATTAACGTTTCCCCACCGATTTCAAAATCACCCATTTCACGAAGGACTACGCGTTAACAAATTACTAAGGGCAATCGAACAAACATAATTACTGACCATTACCACCAGCCGGCCGTGGCAGTGTGTATTCCCGGCTGCGATCCGTGCGTACTTTACGCACGACACCAAACCGATACGCGTGAAACGTTAAATACAACAGCCTGTTTCATGACGAGGGGACTAATCGTGCTCATGTGTGAAACTCGCCTCACGTCGGATGGGACGTGTAATAAGGACGAGCCGAAGTAGGCGTCCCGGCTGTCGGGTCTTAAATTATTTATCCCGTGCATTGTCCTTCAATACGCGATTACGATATAATAACTATTAAATATGCACTCCGTTAGAAAAAAGCTTACAAACTTCATAAGCGAGAAGCTTAACGGCGCGTGGCTCAGTCTGTACATGGGATGGGGGGGGGGGGGGGGGCAAAAAATTCTCGATGTTCCGTTAGCCAAGAGGGACTTGGACGTGAAACAGGCGAACAGGAACGATCGTCGTCGGTCGTTGGTCGGTTGGTCGTCGTCGATCGTGCGCAGTGGTTCGACGTTCCATTCTTGTCGCTCGTAGCTCGCCAGATCTCGGGTGAAACGCAAGAATATTTAAATATCGAACGTGTGATTTTCGTCTAAAGGTACGTTTTGACTTGACAGTAAATCGTGACTTTTATTGTCTTAACACTACGTGGTATGACTTTTGTCGTCGTGAAAACTAGATGTCACGTTGTTTATGACATTGATTCAGATTGTGATAGTGTCACGCGACAACGAAAGTCATGAATTTTACTGTCAGGTGGAATCGTACCTTTACGGTCGGCTATATACAGGGTGTTCCGAAATAGCTTCGACTACCGAAAATGAGGGGTTCCTGGGGTGATTTGAAACAACTTTTTCCTTAGCGAAAATGTCATTCGAGGCTTTGTTAACGAGATATTAACGAAAAACCCCGAACCAATCAGACCTCGGTCGACAGACTCACGCTCTGATTGGTTCGGGGTTTTTCGTTAATATCTCGTTAACAAAGCCTCGGATGACATTTTCGCTAAAGGAAAAGTTGTTTGAAATCATCCTAAGAGCCTCTCATTTCCGAGAGTCGAAGCTATTTTGGAACACACTGTGTACTTTTGATCACGAGCGGCAGCGTCTTCTACGAGCGGACTCTGTTGATCCAAACGCGGATCTACGGGCGGGTTGGTCGTGTATCATCCTTCCAGATTTTATCGGCGCGCGCAAAAACAACTCGGCTTATCCGCGTGAAAAACGGTGCTACGATTCAACGAATCGAATTGACTAGACTCGCATTAAACATGTACAGTTTTGCAATTAATCCGTGCGTACACGCGCGTCCGCTTTATTGCTTTGATGTAATAATAATAATATTATTCTGTAACATAGTATATATGTGGGTGTGTACGCGTACACACGGTGCATCCGGTTGTGTCAGCGAGAGATAACATTACGTTGCTCCATGAAATTCGAAAAAAAAATATTTCCGAATTTCACGGAACGGTCGCAGGAAAGTTGTGCGCACGCGCACGCGCACGGTTCACTTCAATGAAGATGCGCCCTTACGTTTTCGTTTAACGGCGACCTAACACGTTTTACGTGATACAAACCATCCAGGTGTTCCATAAAATTCGGGTATTATTCCGTTCATGGGTACGATGAAAACTACTCGAAGCAACGGCCGAACGCCAGGGTGTTTCATTCAATGGGAGAGTCTCGCTCGTCGGCAGCAGCCTATACAGCTACACGAATCACGTTGCGTACAAATCAACGAAGGAGTTTCTCTTTTACAACGAATAAAAAAAGATGAAAGAACGAACAAAAAGTAACAACGGATATACGCGCGCAGTATACGCGAGTAACTTTTGAAGTTCTAACAAGATACGTTGCTAGGCACGGACATAGAACGAAGAAGATACTGACCCATCGAAAACAATAGATTGCACTTGCTCGTCAGTCGAGCGAAACGATCGGGAGTATCCTTTCAACAATAACGAAACGATATACATACATACATTATAACAGTAACACGCTGCGTAGCGACGCGCGAAATAAAAGGAAACAGAATTAGAAGAAACATAAAGGAACGGGAAGAACGATATATACCTTAAGATCGTTTTCCCCGTTTACAGACGACACGCGATCAATTCGGAAAGACGAGATCGATAGCATCGCCAAGCACCGGCAGTTTCGAGACGTCGTGGTTACGACGTTTCAGCGCGTAAAGCTTCGTTCACACCAACGGTCAAATCATGTCAAGTCAGGCAACGGTCAATATCGCTCAGACGTAATTCGATGGGAGCATTCACAGTACATACACGTGAAGTTACATGAAAATCTGTTAACCGTGGAGTCGGTTTGCTAGATTGTCTATTGAGGACGGTTGAAAAAAAGTACGAATTACATTGTTCCTGCCTCGAGCGAACGAACAAAAATGAAAGAGACTACGACACGTACTTGATTGCTTCTGATAGTTCAGTGAGACCGCCTTGGTAAAATCCTCGACTGTGACCTGATCGTGATCTGCCTAGTGATGGGCATACTTCCAATTGAAATATCGGAATTTTGTATCGATATTTAACCTCTTGAGGGATACTGGCACATATGTCTACGTTCACTGTTTCTTTCATTCAAGCATGCTTCCAAGGATCAATGAATATTATTGTCAATAAACCCTTACTTGGAAGTTTCCTAACACAAAAACCTTAGCGTACCAATTGATTGGCATTAATATTCATAAATATATTTAAAATAAATGCAATTGATTATTCTTTTCTGGTCTTAATAATTTGTCCTTGCGGAGGTTAATGCGATGATATATTCCAGTATCGATACTTAACCCATAAATATCGAAATTTCGATACAATCGTTGCATTTGCCGTAACGTAAATAGGTCGTAAGCAAAACGGACCAATCGCGAGCTTCCTATAAAGTTTGCGATTGGTCGATTTCTTCTGCACACTGTCACCTGCGAATCTGCCTTAGTAAATATCTGCATAAACAAATGATTTATCTCAATTTTTAGATATTATTACTTCTAATTGAATTGCAAGTATCGATACCGATAATATCGATATTTTACTCCCGATGTACTCTCACGAGCAACCTCGGCTTCCACTAGGGGAAAAAGCGGCGTAGAAGAAAAGTCTCCTAACACTTACTAAATTTATGACAAGTTCGGAAATAAATGTTAAACTGTTTTCCCTACCTCACATTTTCCCCTAGCGAAAGCCGAGTTTGCTCGCCAGTGTAATGTGTGTATCGATGATCCGAGTATCAATATCTATCGATACTAAATATCGATACAATTCAAGTATATCTTCGCTAGATCCGCCCGTACCTTCGACCGTTAGTGTGAATCAGGCTTAACGCGGCGCGGCCCAATCAGTCGCGTCCATCCATACGCGACAAGGCCAGCAGCCGCGTCCACTTTCGAATCACATTTTCCAGGGGGGTTTCCGAGCCGCGCGTCCGTGTGACTACTCGCGGGGCGCAATCGTTAATCATTGAGCGACAGAGAGGAAATGTAGGATCATCGTGAGGTTAGTACGGAGACATTTCAAGCGGCTTGAGAACAGGACGAAAGAAATTTCGAAACGGAAAACGCGGGTGAAACGTAGACGATGGAGAATTAAACGAGATGGTTCGCGCGGTACTAGGTTAGAGCGAAAGTAGGGTGAGGGGGGGGGGCGAGAAGAAGAAGGAATGAAGAAAACGCGCGCGAATCGCAGTAGCAAAGTCCGGCCAGAAAGCGCGTCCGCAACGAGATAGAGAGAGATAGAAGCTTTTCGTTTCGTTCGACGCGATTTATTCCGGCGGCGGCGGCGGCGGCGGCGGATCCTAAACGTGTAAAAATACGTAGAAAAGATAAACGTAGCGCTCGAAATCGCTATCGCGAGAGTTGAACATAGCTTTACATCGATTATCATACACCGTCGTATGCTAGGTCGACCGGCGGCCTATGATGTGACGGGAGGTAAGACGGTGGCGTTGATGTGCCCGGCGTTGTGCTGCCGACGCTCGCGTAACCGCCGGGATAGTTCGCGCTTGGCGCGTGAATGCCAGCCGGCGGGCCCGGATACGCGTCGAAGGAACTAGAATACGAACCGTTGTACGGATAAGGATTGGCCATGTGACCGAGGGACGGGTGGTGCATACCTCCCATGCCGCTCATACCGCCCATCCCGTAGGTGCGTTGCATCAAGCTCGGCTCGAGGCCGCCGAAAAGATAGCCGTTCGTCGATCCCATCGGGACGGGATAATGGGGACCGGGGATTATGTTTGGGTACGAATTACCGGGATGACCGTGGTTCATAGTCGGCGTATAGTTGCTCGACGCTAGATTCTCAACCGTGTAGGACTTGCTGTGTTGCTGTTGTTGTTGTTGCTGCTGTTGGTGCTGTTGTTGCTGTTGCTGCTGCGAATCCTGATGCTGACGACCGTTCATACTGTAAAGGGAACCGTAGCCGTCGTTGGGCGAGTTGTGCAGCGAGCTTGGGTAGATCGAGCCTCCGGGCGCTAATGGGGGACTGTAATTGGACATTCCGGCGTTCGGCATT
>NW_015374081.1:1418976-1432858 GCF_001272555.1 Dufourea novaeangliae | reverse complement strand
GGCATTCCGGAGAAGCCCGATAGATAGCTCTGATGGTGCGCGTCCATCTTCTCCGCGAGGGAACCGTCGTCATTCATGCCTGGATGGCCGTGTTGCAGGCGTTGATTGCCACCGTCTGCTATACTCGGTATCTGGTCGACCAGCGATTCCAAGTCGCTGAGACTCTTCGACGCTACGTCCTGGCCGGTGTTCCTCTTGATTCCGTACTGCTCGTGTGGATGATGATGGGGCGACATCGAGGAGTGCGTCGGCGTATGGGGATGCGTGTGCGGCGGCGTCGGATGGGAGTGGTGCGAATGCTCGTCGGTGGCTTGGCTCAACGGTGTCGGTGTTGTCTGATGGGGATGAGGATTGTGGGGCTCCGAGGCTTGTTCGTGGTAGCCCATGTAGCTGGTGTAACTCGGGTGGGACGGTGTGCCCGGGCTACCGTGATGGCCGGGGTTCTCACCGTTTCCAGCCGGATTGTACTGACGATGATCGTTGTTCATGTTCTGCTGAGAGATACTGGTAGGTGGCTCGAAATCGGGGTGTTCGACACTCGGCGAGGTCAACGGCGACGGTTCCAGGTTGTTCTCCGACGAGATCGCGGTGTTGATCTCCGAGGAGAGATCGGAATGGGTGAACGAGAGCGACATGGATTTGGGGCTTTGACTGTAATGCTGTAGATGCACCGGGCTCTGTTTTGCGTTCATGTTGTATGGACTGTCGTTCATGCCCTGTCCATAGTATCCGGAATCGTTCATCGGCTGCGGATAGGGAGCCATGTGCGCGAACGTCTTCGGTGGCGAGAAACAATTGGGCACTATTCCGTAACCGTCACTAAGATGGCCGCCCATGCTCTGATGTTGCTGCTGTTGCTGTTGTTGTTCCCGCTCTCTCATCTCCCTCTCCTGTTGCTTTTGCTGTTGATGAATCTTTTTCGGACGGCCGCGACGCTTCTTTATCACCTCCCCGTTCGCGTCGAGTTTCTCGGGATCGGGAGGCGGTTGATCTTCGGGATTTTTTATTTTTTTCGGTCTGCCTCTCTTCTTCTTCCCAGGCATCAGTGAATTCGTTTCCTGTTTTATGGGCGTTCCGTTCACGTCGGTCATCCTGCTCTCCCCTTCGTTCGTCAGATCGTCGCAGAACACCGGCTTCTTGTCCTCAATTGCGTCCTGTTCCTTCTTCTTGAGCTTCGAGTCCGCGAACACGATGTCGGACTCGTCCAGATGAGAAATCGCGCCGTTCAGGTAGTCGCGGAACTTCTTCAGCGCCGCGTAATACGGAACTTTGTCCGCCGCACGCGGCAGTTGCGCGCATCTCGCGCTGCTCGATGGCATCACCCACATGTACTGCAAACGAATTGTCGAGCGTTATTGAACAGAATCTTATCGATACGGCGTAATTCAAAATTTTTAGTTCTCTTTCATCTTACCGTATTGGTTCCTTCGACCAGATTGGGCTGTCTACCGAATCCAAACTCCTTCTTTCCCGAGAACACCTCGTATATGAGTTTACCGTTGAATACCGCGATCTTCGGCTTGTACTTTCGTAATTTCTCTAACAGAATGTGACTACCTGCAAAAGAAAATTCATTTGACAAAATTTCATTGTAAATAAAGTTAAATTTGAATAAGTGATTCGACCATGCTTAATCAAATTTAATATCCAGACATTTTGGAATCGAAAGTCTAGTCTAGTTTAATAATCTGATAATATTCATATTCGTTCTCCGATAACATCTGCCGTTTCAAAGAAATACAAGAGTGAGAATAAACTTTTAATTTAATCTGAGAAGAAAATTGTGAACTACTTATTGGGTCAACCGATATTGTAATAAAGATTATGTAATACAGTATTCTCCCATAAGATCGCGCTATATTGTCCCCTATATCATCACATTGCTATGCTGC
This sequence comes from Dufourea novaeangliae, assembly GCF_001272555.1. Classification (NCBI taxonomy): domain Eukaryota; kingdom Metazoa; phylum Arthropoda; class Insecta; order Hymenoptera; family Halictidae; genus Dufourea; species Dufourea novaeangliae. Next base: position 1,430,966 of record NW_015374081.1, on the reverse strand, counting down.
TACATATCATCCAGTGGCGCTAACCTGTACAATGTAGTCAAGACAGGAACAAGTTCCTAACCAATGAAAGCGATAGTACTACAGTGTCAACTGTTCTAGAAAATCTTGTTACGTCAATCGAGCGGGACGATCTTATATGGCGATGGAGAATGCTGTACCCTTCTTTGGTTAGATCTCCTTTGACACATGGTTCTTTGATCTGAACTCAATATTACGACTGTCATATCGTATTTCTAGGAACTATTCAGCACAGTGTTTCTATGTTTTATCACGTTTCAAATGAGCTGTCACATTTGTATGTCGTGATATACTTAACAGTGACAGTGTTTTATTTCAACCAGTTTTTCTAACATTAGAGAACAGGTGGCATAAATTGTTCAAACGTTTAGCAACAAACTTGTGACATAGTAACTTATTTCACGCGAACTGTCCACGACTACAAAGTTATAAATCTAATTGCACTGATCGAATATCCAAGTTTGCCTACGGTGTTTGCATAATCACTGACTTTGTTACCCTTACGTTCATTAACACTAGAACTACCGGCGATAAACGCATATTTGCTTCGATCGGTGGATAAACGTGAAAAACTTTTGAAAATTTAGAAATTGACTAATTTCTTCATTTTCATATTGTAATAAAAGGTACAAAAGATCTGAGAAAGTGTATTGTCATAACATTTTAATCGTCGTAACAGTTTATTGACAAGTCATTTTGACTTGCTTAGTAGTTCTAGTGTTAATTTGAAACCGATCACTTCACTCATTGTTCTATTCGTTCATTACTGTATCTGTCTCGCCTACATTGTTCATGGTTATATCACACGAGAAAATTTCTGTCTCGTGGATAATAAATATAGAGTAAACCAACCAGTGAATAACCGAATTATTGAATTTCTGGACGCATAAGATTAATACTTGAATGTATTTATTTATAACAACAAAACAGCTGTTGAAATTGCAATTACATTTATTTTTCTTGAAATTTTTATAAAAATGATTACTTATCCATATCGTAATTTAAAAAAAATTATTTATAAAATGCAACACGTGTAAAAGCCCAGTAAATGACTGTTACATTTCTGAAATATTTTTAATAAGAATTGCACTTACTAATAATAATAATAACAATAATATTTATTTCCACGGGACGAAGCCCGTTAATTTACAATAAGATTACATTAATGTTTGCTTAATATACTAAACTAGAAATTTTATAAACATTTAATAATTTTTCAATTTACAATTTACATTTCTTGCCTAATGATCATTCACTGGTATGCAGTCAATTACTGGTTGGTTTACCCTATTTTTCAAGAATACTCGTGTACCGTTGTATCATTCCACGTGTTTTCAAACATCCCGTATCTTGAATCATCGGTTAGTTAGGTCGATACGTTCCCGACAGTTGAACGCGCATTTTGTTTTCCTTATCTCTCGGGACTGTCGGTTCGCGCGTCGTTAGCAAGCCATGCATGGATCGCGATTCGTGCGCGCGAGAGATTTTCAGGGGCCGAGGTTGGCAACAGTGGGATGCCGCGTGCCGCCAGTCTTCTTGCGGTGACGATCGCACGACGAACCGGCCGAAACTCGAAGCCGATCGGTGTGATTATCGTTGATTGTTTTTCGTTGTTTTCACGTATATTTTCGAATTGTTGAAAGTGCGACTATCGGTGCACCTGGTCGACGAGGAACAAGGGAAGGAATCGGTGAGCGTCAGAACCGATAGATCGTCAATCGAGTCTCTGCTTGTCGTTAAACATCACGGCGCTGGCGAACATCTATCTACGGTAAGTAAATTAACCTTTATTGACAAACGGTGATTACCGTTCGTTTTCCCTGTGCACGTAACACGTTTCATTATTACGCGATCTAAATCTTTACGTACCGTCCTTCTTTCGTTGTATTCGGTCGTTACAACCGAAACTATCGAGACAAACCGTCTACAAAGACGGTTTGTTTATTCGACAAAAACTGTCCCGAGAAAATTTTTCAAGCGGTAGTTAAGCGTTCGCAAAGTTGCATTCCGGACAGAGAACGATTAATTGGGGAACGAGAAGGGGAACGGCTCTCGGCGTTCGTGGTTAAGCAGATAACTTCGTTACACTGTATCGTTTCTGTCGCGAGGGAATAAATCAATCGACCTTCATCGTTTTAATGAGCTAGCATCGTCTTCGGTAGAACGAGGCGGGCGCGAGGAAAGAATCGTAGTTTCGAACAGAAGGATTATTTTTCGTCGACAAGGGGGGGTATGGGCTTTCCTCCCGCCCGACGAACCGTTGTTTTTAAGAACGATTACGTTGACGGAGACCGACAATTATTTTTTGTTGTTGTTTTTTTTCTTCTGTCGCGCGTAACTTACAGAACCGGTATTTATCTCGGTGTCGAGAGAGGGAATTATCGAATGGGGCCGAAATCCGGAAAAAAAGAACAATTTACATAAAATACGCTGCCCGATAAGCTAACGGGCAAATAAATAAATGACCGTTGGCGAGGAGATACGCACCTTTCGATGCACGAACTCGTATCGTTGCTTCTCTGATTTTTGGTAAACGGTTACTGAATCCCGACGAACACGCGTTCACGATATTTTTCTGGGGACCCTTTCGTCGCGTACGGAACGCAATCGTCTGTGTGTGTCGGAAGGCGGGCTGGTTTTTATCGTCCATGTGTGCACGGTATGTTTAAAATTTTCGCAACCGTTTAGATACACGGTTCTTGGCGTCTTATAACCGTCCGAATTGCACGCATCTGTTTCGCCCGGGCAAACCTCGAAATTTTGCCGTCCAATTAATTTACATCAGGAATCGCGGAGTTTTGTTCGTTAACAATTAATTTCACTGGACGGACAACGTTTCGACCGTGTTTGTATTTCGGTGGCATAAAATAATTGTTCAATTGTCGATTCAATTTATTGTTCCATTGTGCGGAAAATATCGTTGGAAAAATCATTTGTAATTTCGTGCATTTAATAGAGGCTATTTCGGTGTCTCGAATGTTTCGGAAATGCACGTTTAAACAGTTCGTACGATAATTAAATCTTTTCTTAATGAAGATCTGATTTTTATTCGACGTTCTTGATGTAAGAACGTTTCATCTGTGTCCCTAATGAGGAGTTATCGTATTGTTCTTGATGAAAAATAGGACAGTTTATGGAAAGAAGAGAGAATGTTTTTCACAGCCAATTGGTAACAGAGTTAATTGGTAACAGACGTTCTATTTTTAACTGGCGCATGGCAAGATATAAGTTGAAGTAATTGTTCTCGATTATTGCTACATATCTGTAGGAACGACTATAACCATACGCCTATTTTAAGTTGCTTTCAATTATTATTGACTCAGGATGTTTTTGTTAATTGGCTTAATTTATATTTACCTATTTAAAATCTGTAATGGAACAGTTTAATTCACTACATTTCTTGTCCCAATTCTTTACACGATCGTATTTGTTGGTTTAACGTGCTGATTTTGTTCCCCACCACAAAAACTTACTAGTTTCCGAACATACTATATATCACAATTTTAATTTCTTCGATAATTTAATTTGTATTTAATTAATTTGAATATATTGATACGTGTAATATATAATAGGATGTAATATAATATGGAATAATATAAAATCTATAACAAAGCAAAAGTCAATTTAAATTCCAACAAAGTACAATTAGAGTTTCAGTAATTTTAAAACAAAAGAAATTTGAAATCCGTCATTTCGACTTTTATTTAAAATTTATTTTAGTATTAAAAATTTTAAAATTATTCATCCCTCTCGATTTCGCCCGTGTGACGATTTTTATTTTTAGTCCTTCGTTCAAGGTTAACAATCGAACTACCGACGTTAAACATATATCTACATATTTCGATCGGATCGTTAAACATAATGAATTAAAAAAAATCATTTCATTTACATATTGCACTGAAAGTCGTGAAATTCCGAGATAATGTATTGTTATAACATTTCAATCATCGTTATAAGAGTGTACTGACCACTGATTTGGACTGGTTTGGTGGGTCTACTGTTAGCCCTTTCGATATTTATGTCGAGTATACTCACGAACGACCGCATTTTTTCTCATCATTAAACAAACAACATTTGCATTTGTTATTTAAAGTAAAATTTAGGTAAAACGAAAAACATATTTGTCATTTTATACGAGGGCTGTTTGACAAAGCAGTGACTTGTTCGTGACAATAGATGACGCTTAAGTCGCAAATGTAATTCTGTCATCTTATTAGAATTTAATTCCATTTCACAGCAAGTAATGCATTTACTCTGCTCTCGTCGAGTATACTCCTCGTATCTTAACACTAGAACTACCAAGCAATTCAAAATGACTTGTCAATAGACTGTTACAACGACGATTAAAATGTTATGACAATACACTTTCTCAGATCTTTTGCACCTTTTATTACGATATGAAAATGAAGAAACTAGTTAATTTCTAAATTTCTAAATTTTCAAAAGTTTTTCACGTTTATCCACCGATCGAAGCAAATATGCGTTTATCGTCGGTAGTTCTAGCGTTAAAAACAATCAACCACACAAGTGCACGTTTTCGAAAATGCCCTAAAACACTGAAACGATGAACCTAACTAAATTCGTCGGTTGTACTGACCTTCTTTGATTTCTTTTCTTGTGAGATCGGCACTGCCTTTAGTGGCGCGAGCCACCATATTTGTGAAACCGATACCGAAGCGCAACAGCTTGTAATCGTCATCCGCCGTGAGTGGTTCGGGTGTCAGTCCGCTCAGGTGTAAACACTTCCCTGGAACGAAAGAAGAAAAAAAAACCTGCGTTTAATTGGACGCCACGGAGAGATGTCGAAAGAACACATCGGCTGAGCGCGCGCACTCTCGGTTTTTCCAAGGCTTTTGTGGGAAGCGCGCCAAGAATCTTTGCCCGCTTTAAGTTCGACCCGATATCCAACGGGAGGGGAATTTCAATGGGTCTGGGTCAAACATTGTCGACAAACTGTCTGGAACTTCTGACTTCGTTCCCGTAAACTCGCGACGATAAATCGGCCTGCGTCGCTGCCGCCGCTGCGTCATCAACCAAACAAAATGGAAAGTGCGCCGACCGTGGTCGCTGCGGCCTGGCCTATTATGGCACAGAGACCGCAAATCTTCCGTTGAGCTTTATTTATTTATTTTTTTTTTTTAACTAACTAGGCACCTACGCAGAAATCACTTTTCTGATACCCTCAATTTTTTTTTTCGTTGGAAATAAAGTTTTGGGGCGGAGACTTTCACTTACAAAAAACCTTGGTGCCCTGAAAATTCCAATTTTTTTTTAAACATCGCAGGTTCGTAGGGAACTTTGATAGCAACGACGGGCAATTTTTACGTTTTTGGTATTCGGTTTTTTATGGTGAAAACATACCTCTGTGATGCAAATGGTAAATTCTGATATAGAAAGTGACGAAGGTTTAATACTTCCAATATTTTTTGCGTAAAATAAAATACAAATAAAAGAGGTGTTATCTTTGTTTTTAGAAAAAGTGTGTTCATTTTAAGAAATACCTTCAACAATGCATATTTTCCAAGGTATTTCTAGCTGTTGCACAGAAAGATTGTAAGGTACTAAAAGGATTAAAGGTTAATGTATGTTTTCCTATTTTCTTGTATATCTTGAAAATTATAGTAGATATAAAAAAATTGTTGGAATGAAAATTTTGACGGCCTCTTATGTTAGTTCATTATAATTACAATCTTTCCAATCTCCTGTTCAGTCAGAGTCGCAGAGGGTGATGGGAATAAGTACCAAACGTTGTTAAAAATAGGTTAGGTAGTCGAATTATTTTGAAACGAACAAAGTGGCAGAGGATGTTAGGAACAAGTGCCAAGTGTTGTTAAAAATCGGTTATGTATTCGAATTATTTTGAAGGGAACATAGTGGATTACTTATTAGTACATCTTATACAATTTATCTGTACCTATACATTGAATGTTACTGAAAAAGATTCGATACTTACAGAGTTCGAAGTACTTGTAAGTACAGTTTCGAACCCTGTATCTACTCGTTAAAAGTTTGCAGACCAGCTGAACGGTACCAAGCACTTCGGAAGTTCACGGACAACAAGCTATTCCCGTACTTAGATATTCAATCGACTAATATTTATGAGTACACATAGCACTCGGTTATACCGTTACTTCCAATGATTACCAGATCGTGAATCTTCTGCACTCGTAATAGATGCCAAAGACGTGAGATGCAATAGAACAAAATCTTTGACGATAAGTACCCGTTTGATTTCTGTTTTCATAAATCAATCTTTACACACATGAATTGGAATAAATATCCCAAGACTAACCATCACGTATAAAATACAACGTCGATATTAATTTATTATTAATTATCCGCAGACAAACATACTTTTTCATCCTCCGTAGACAAGCACAAGGTCGTTTTTGTCAAAGACTAATAATTCTTTCACTGTTTCAAGCTTCCTAAAAATCTGAAAAAATTCTGGTATATTTACCAAAGTATCTGCTATATTATACAATAGTTCGATCCCCGGGGATCATTTTATATACATACATTACACAATGGTCCTTAAGTATGCCTTCAAAGAAATGTGGATAAAAAATATAATTGATCACGTAGCTAAATTTTATTTAAGTCAATAATAAGATAGATAAACTAACTTACAAAAACTAGTTTACTTTTATTTAAATAATGAGCATTTGTATTTTTTTATACATATTACACCTTAAAGGGATCGTTTTAGACACCTTTCCCCTACACGTTGTCGATTCTGTGAAAGGAGTGCAATCGATTCCTCTTCGTCCGCATAAAAACCGAATCGGATTTATAAAATCAGGTTTCTATCGTATAACAAGATTAATTCTCGTGCCAGTCGAACGAGCAAAGGTTCTCCCGACAAGCGTCGAACGATTACGGTCGTCGAACGAGATGCAAAGCTGCCGAACAGCCACCGATAATTCGCTGATTATTTGTATCGTCAAGAGACCGTTCTTGTGCTCCGTGTCGAAGTTAACACGGCAGAAAAACGTGTATTCTCGTCCCTCTGTTAATTACCGCGGATTTTTCCTCTCTAAATAAACCGTTTTCACGGCTATTGTGCTGTCACGGCAATTTAGAGAGAACTAGTTGTCAGCGGTCGCGACGGTGCGCAGCAGCAGGTGTTACAAAACGCGGCCGTTCAAACGGATTAAATAGGTCTGGGTCAAGCCTCTGGTCGATTCTTTTTATTTCGCCGCCTCTCTGCCCCCTCCCCTCTACCGTAGGAAGTTCACTCATAAATCGTTTCTGTCCTCTACGCCCCGCGAAGAATTATTGTCCGGACGCGGGAAATTCCCTCGGCTATGCCAGGGTTTCTTGTCGCGCGATTCAACCCTTTCATAGCCGTTACCGCCGCGTATACGAGTGCAGAGATATCGCGTGTAATGTGTGTCAGTCGTGGTTGGTCCATTGGGTCCCTATTGGTGCATTGTCATCGTTAACTACGATCTGAAAATAATTGCGTCGTTTCGAAGAAAATATCGATTACACGCCTTTTAGACTGTGAAGTCTTATTGGATCGTAATTGGTTGCTGGAAGTGGGGGTATAGAAGAGGTCTTCCCTGAGATAGATAAATAAGATATTGTTTTGTTTGTATTTTGCAATAATTACGAGTTAACATTAGAAGTGGAAGTAAAGAGACAATATAACCAACATTATCGTTATACTCCAATTAAATTAATCATTAAAGTAATCATTAGTAGTGGGCATAGGAAAAATAAGTAGCCTAATAGGGAATAGCTTCAAAATAATTTATTACAACCACAAAATATGTCTTGTGATATACTAAATCGCAAGACTATACGATTGAATAATGAGTGCAAGTGAGTAAAAGCAGTACTACAGTAAATTCTCGATAAGTGTTCGACAGGTCCTCGGCACGGAACATTGAGTATTTTATAAAGTAATGGTCATATGCAGCTGAAACAAATATCATTGGCTTCAGAATTCGAAGCTCTATCATTGTGTCGAACCTCATTGAAAAGTTAGCGTTACACCTGGGAACCTTGTAGGAGCTTTCGAACACTCATCGACGATTTATTGTACTATGTACCCTCACTAGTAAATTTGGCTTTCGCTAGGGGAAAAGTGATGTTAGGGAAAGACGTCCTACCACTTGATCTCGGAGTTACAGAAATGTCTGCCAACTTAACGTTCGGTTTAACATTTATTTCAGTATTTGAAATGAATTTATCAACTGGTAGGAGGTCCTTACCCTTACATTGCTTTTTCCCCTAGAAGAAGCCGAGTTTGCACGTCAGTGTACCTGGTGCGCAATGGAAAAAAAGGAGGCGTTCCCCGAGCGCGTTACCGTGATCCCGGTTGTCGATCCAGAAAACTATGGGAGTCGGTTCGCTTTCGTGAGACTAGCGAAATAAATCGCAGATACCCGTCCAGGACCAGGGAATGCCGAAGGAACGAAGACAGGGGGAGTAAAGAACGCGAGAGAATGGGAGAGGGAAGGTGAGCTATACCAGAACGAAAAGTCGGAAACAAACGAGGGAGAAAGAGGCGTATAAAGGGAGACAGAGATAGAAGCCTGGTCTGATGGCGCGAAATTACAGACGTCGCCGAAGTATATCCCGCGAGCGTTTACCCCCGGCAGATAGAGATTTATGACGCGGCCTCGGAAATTCTCCCCCTCTTATCCTCCCCTCTGGTCTCTCTCGCCTCCCCCTCCTACTTCTCTTGCACCACCGACCTACAGCCGTATACCACACGACCTTGGAGAACTTCGGAACAAAGTTAAACGCTCGCGTCTGGCCGGGTGGTGGTGGTCGTTGCACGTTTTCCGAGGCGGAGGAGCCGACGTTTCGTTCGTTCGCTCTTAAAGTCGACGTTGTCAGCGGTGGAGTACAGAAGGAAGAAGGGTGGTGAGTTGAGCGAACGGAGAATACCGAGAGGGAAACTCTTTCTCTATCCCCCAACGGTTTTAGAAAAACTCTCGGATGGCCGGGCTTGGGGGTATTACGCACGCACGCGGCGAGGATCCGTGGCGGCCAGGAGCTAAGAGTGTGCTTTCTGTGGCCCCTTATGAACCAGACTAACGGCCGATCGAACAAACTTTATCGAAGCGAAACCCTCCCCTGTCGTTCACGACGCTAACCTAACCCAACTTGACTTCCCTCGACCTTTCCGCGTTGCCTCGATACTACTTGTTCTTACGAGGGAACGCACGGAAGTGTCCCTCTCCGATTTCGGTGGAACTTTGTATGTCTGTTAAGCAGTCAAAAACAAGGGATACGTATTTTTTTTTATCGGCTGAGACGCGGCTTTAAGGGGTGAAACCACCCCTCGAAGTTTCCATCCGAAATTTTTTTGTTATAAACAAATTCTATTTTGGACGATTTTTTAGTAACATGTTATTCTACATAAAAAACCGCAAACCTCGTTCAGTAGAAGTTTTCATGTATCTCCTCTGGTTTTCGAGATAGTATTTTCGGGTCGAAACTTCGAGGGGTGGTTAGGGGTGCAAAATCCCTAATAATGATTTATCACAGTGATCGCAGAATCAGGAGATTGCTCTGTTATTAACAGTCCGATCGAAAATGTTTTTATCAGGTATAGCATGGTTTCAAGAAAGCTTTAACGTGATTATAGCAAATTTTTTGTCATGATTTTTCAAAGTCACCTTCAAATTTTTGCAAATACACCTATCATTTTTTTACGCCTAACACATGTTATGTTATGATACTTACCGAATTCGTGTTGAAATATTCTAACAGATAGGCGTAAAAAAATTATAGATGTGTTTGAAAAAAAATTGAAGGAGACCTTGAAAAATCATGAAAAAAAGAAGAGTTGACAAAAAAATTTGCTATAATCACGTCAAAGCACTCTTAAAACCATGTTATACCTGGTAAAAACATTTTCGATCGGACTGCTAATAACAGAGTAATTTCTACCGATAACGATTCGTGGTTCACTCTGTATATCACGAGGAACCGTGGAACAAACTCGAGTTCCCCCGATGTTCGTAAATTCGTCCCGGCACTTGAAAGTTTCAAAGTCGAAAGAGTTTCGGTTTCCCCTTGTCCGACCGACTTAACTCGTTCTACCAAGTTTTCCGAGGTTCCGGCGCAACAGGACCCGCGCCAACCTTTCGGCCGTCGCTGTTACACATTTTTCCTCGCGGCGCACTCGTACGCTCGTCTCGAAACGGTGGTGGTATCGTGTTGTTGGCTTCAACGACCAGAAATACCTCTGTGTGTGTGTATACATATACGCGGTGGCAGGATTTATCGTTGGCGATATTTTTTGCACGCCTCGTAATTCAAGATATTCGCCGTCAGCACCACTGTTGGGGTTGGCTTTTCCTCGTTTCCCGCGAAAACGACGCTCGTTTTCGGCACACAGCTGTGTATGCATGTGTGTTATCAGGACACATACACATACACATTGTTCGATTGATAAAAAAAAAAAAAAAAAAATTGTGCTAGTTCGATGTACGATCTCCTAAGCAAAATTCACGAAATTTCGTTGACCCAGATTTCGCATGATTCTTTTCGCCAGGAGAGTTCAGCTCTGAATGAATCCACCGAGCTGGCTGGCTGACGCTCGTTTTCGGCACCCAGGTGTATATGCATGTGTGTTATCAGGACACATACACATATACATTGTTCGATTGATAAAAAAAAAAAAAAATTGTGCTAGTTCGATGTACGATCTCCTAAGCAAAATTCACGAAATTTCGTTGACCCAGATTTCGCATGATTCTTTTCGCCAGGAGAGTTCAGCTCTACATGAATCCACCGAGCTGGCTGGCTGACGCTCATATTCGGTACACAGGTGTGTACGTATGTGTGTTATCAGGACACACACTGTTCGATTGATAAAAGAAAAAATTGTGCTAGTTCGACGTACGATCTCCTAAGCAAGATTCACGAAATTTCGTCGACCCAGATTTCGCACGGTTCTTTTCGCCAGGAGAGTTCAGCTCTGAATGAACCCACCGAGCTGGCTCGCTGGCGCGAGTGTTCGAGCTGCAGGGGATGCGAGGAGAGCCAGGTGAAAATCGATGCAACCAAGAGAGAGAGACGACCTGTGTGCGTGGGTACCGCGGGAGACCGCGCCTGGAAAATCAATTTTCAGGGTTTTCCAGGACGAAGACCCGTTCCACGGCGAGAGACCTAGGGAAACACAGTAGACGAGGGCTGCGCGCCGCGTGTTCCCCGGCGATGCTCTCTTTTCTCTATAGCAGCCTAGCTAGGCGGCTATGCCTCCATTGGGCGAAAAGCAACTGCCACAATTTGCGAGCGAGCACGTATTAACTCCTAGTAGACGCGTTTAACGACATTTCCCTAAGAATTCTAGCCACGAAAAACGGTTCTCCTTTTTCTGTACAGTCTCGTTAAAATGCTCGTCGAGGCAAGGTGACGCATACCATAAAATATTCTTCCTTTCCCGTCGATTTGACGGGAGGAGTTATCGGTCCTGGCATCGATTTTCATTGTTTCTTCGTTTCCTAATGACAAACCATTGTGTATAGGAGCATTCAACGGGGGCCGTCTTCGATTCTCATGCCCAGGGTCTGGGTGGTGGGGCGGCCCGGGCCCGTAGGATGGCATTGGATGAACAAAAGCCCCCCCCCCCCAAAAAAAAAGAAACGAATCCCCGTTGCCCAGGGAATCTCGAAAAAGATGGGGTACAAAATTCTAGGGGGGTAGCGAAACGTGCACGGACTGTAAGCCGCTATCGAGCGGATAGGCGTGCGACAACCCCTTCCCGGCTCTTCTCTCCCGTCCCCCGTCGGCCAGCTCTAGTTCCCTTTTTCCTGCCCCTCCCGGCCCCCTTCTGCTCTCCCCTTTGGACCGAGCAGGCTGGCTGAAGGGTGGCCGGTGGGTGGAAAAGGGAGGAGGCGGAGAGGCTACACGCTTTCCCACACTCGCAGACCGACCCTCCTTCGCCACCTGTACCCTTCGCCCATCTCGTTTTACCCTACCCACCCTCTGTACAACCATCTCTTCCA